>NC_056730.1:217385993-217410993 GCF_019279795.1 Protopterus annectens | reverse complement strand
ATTTAAAAGCAAGTGAATTGGCCCATGAAAGCCAGATAAGACTTGCAAATACAAACAAACATAAAGGAAGAGTAACCAGAACATAATAGCCTACATGGAAAAAGCATGTACACATTATTAGGCCTATAAACATGAACAGTGTAATTTTTTAGCAGTACCCAGTGATACTTTAAGTAAAATACATGGGACTCTGTGGTTCTCTTACTCCCCTTCATCCCTATTTCAGCCATCCTACTCATCTTTTCATCCCTTAACTGCCTCTCATTCATTCTATCCCCCTCTTCTCTTTGCATCTCTTACACTTCTCTCCTTTCTATTTCTGTCTTTTCCCATGGTATCTTTTCTTGAGTATTCTCACTTGCCTCTTCTAGTGTCTTCATTCCTCTCTACATAATGATATGCTGCTATTCCTGTCACATAAGCCATCTTGGTCATATGGCTATATTTATCCCAAAACTCTGCTAAGCATAATTCCATTTTTCCCTTCATATTTTGACTTTTGTAAACTGCTTCTTGAACTAAATGTTGTAGAATATATTTGCATATGTAATTATTTTGTTAATTTCTTATGTGATCCTATTCTCCTAGGCTGTGCCTGCAAATGGTCCATTGAGATCAGTGCACTACCCTAGAAAACAAATATAAATTAAAGACAGGTTAATAGACAAAGTCCAAAATTATGATCCAAATGTTGAATCGGTAGCTGCTTAAGTGCAGATATCTAAAGATGAGAGTTTAGCATTAGCAGGTAAATGCTTTACGGCCAATTTTATTTCTTAAAATTTTATCAAGTTGATGAAATTTTACGTGTTAGGCCTAGACCAGTTGCCACTATTGATTAAAGTCATTAATGGTGAATTAGTTGACTGTAGGTGATACTTGGTTCATGCTAACCATTGTCCTATATATTTTTTTTTATTCTTGCACTATGTGATTCTTGCCCATTGAGTGGAATTGACTAGGCTTAAAATGGTCTGCAAGGGCAGCTAGCCTAGTACTTGCCTATAAAGTTCTGGAGTTTCTGCAGTATTGCATGAGTTATATCCAACAATTTTCTTTCTTTCTAACTAAGTGGACAACTTGACCTGGTTACAAGAAAAATAGTGGTCATGCATAATCTCTCTCTCTCTCTCTCTCTAATGATTTTGCAAGAGGCTTTAGCTTTTGATTTATGGCATTAACTGCATGGCATGATGTACCTCTTGGCTCTCCATTTTTGGCTCTGTTATTGGTGTGCTAGTCTGTATTGGTCTTTCCAACATTAGCTGTGAATGGCTTAACCTAGGGGCACTATATGAAGCAACTTGATATACCATAAGAGCTTTATAAGGAGCTGCTGCACTGCTTTCTCAGCCTCACCATTGATTGTGGATAATGAGGGCTTGAGGAAGTATGGCTGAAACAATAGTCAACCAACAATTGCAAGAAACAGTTGGATATAACTGTGTACCATTGTTTGCATCTAGTTCTACAGGTAGTAGAGAGTCATAAATCTGCCTGTCTGATAGTTATGTGAATTATCTCCATCTAGAGAGTAAAGTCATCAAAAACAAGGACGAGTTTGCCTTGATACTTGACTCAGCAGCTGGGTCAACTGTGTTGGCATTGGTGACTGCATATCTCCGGTTGTTTTATGCATAATACATAACTGACACTAGGTTAATGTCTGGGTTAATATTTTTCCTCGGCAATGACAATTTGGATCTTCTGGCATTTGGTTGAGACCCTAATGACAGTGTATTTGTAGCAGTAGCACCTCTGTTCAATAACTTTAAAGGTGCTATACTGTCTTGATACACTAAGCCATGGGTTCATAGGTGTGTACTAGGCGAATGGCCCTGGGGCCTATGCAAGCCTAGCCAATAAGAATCCCTAGTATTATGTCAACACATTGGTTCCCATTGCCTCTTTCTAGCAGGGCAGCTGAGGTGATCCCCAGGGTGAATTTTCTGTTTCCCATCCACTCGTCAAGATCTCTTTTGAAGAGGGCCAGAGAGGAGCTCTGCTTGACCTGGATGGGAGTCTGTTCCAGAGCATGGGCAGTCTCTGGATAAGGAATCTATCCCTCCAGCATGTTCTATTTAATGTGGCAACAAGATTGAGGTCCATGGAGCATGTGGCATGGAGGAATTGTGTTTTTTTTTAAGATGGAGCATGTCTAGCAGCACTGCATACATGGCTTTGGAGATTAAGCAGAGATTACCTCTAAGGAGGTGGTATGAGACAAGAGTATAGCTGGAGTATTTTAAGTCTGTCAGTATAGGGCATGTGTTTTAAGGCCTAGAATCATCTTGGTGAGGTATTGTGGCCTTTTCAGTTGTTGCAGGTGTCTAGTGAGGTACGTGACAAAAGGGGCATTGTATTCTGTAATAGGTCTAATGAGGGACAAGTAGAGAGGGACGATTACCTCTTTCTTCTTGGATGAGAAACCCTTTGTGATGAGATGTGCCACAAAAAAGGATTTTATAACCACTGCTAAAATCTCCTTGAGTTCTGAGAGTGCTTCTCAAATCTGGAAATAGAGCTGTTATATTTTTTGGCACTTCAACTGTTCAGAGTTCTGCACTGTCTTCATTTTTGCTTGACTGAATTATTTATATATTTGCTGGCATTGTTTTCTGATCTAAACTGGTTTTCTCTTCCCCTATTTATTGCAGTCATAGTGAGTTTTAACTGTGCACTGTTGTCCTTTTACTGTATTTACCCTCGCTAAGTGTATTCTCTGTTTACCTGTAAAAAAGAAAAATAAAATCACGCTTGTTTGCCTTTCTTCCCACCTTTTTCTTAACCAGTATAGTCCAGATACAGATTTTGCTGTATTCAGGACTGTTTTGTAGTTATAGTGCTCCATGTGATCGAGGGAAGCCTTTCTGGCTATCGGTCGCAAGAGTAGTGGTTTCAAATTTGGAAATGTAGCTTACTGGCCATTTGGGCAGCATTTCTATCCCTTTTAACTTTCTGCCTTAAAAACCCATGTTTGCATGGCTTTGTGCATCACACAGTGCTGCTAAGCTAGGGGTTAAATTCTTTCTGGTGACAAAGTCTAATCTTCAAATTTTCCCTTAAGTCTTGTCAGTCTAACATCCGTTTGCACTCCACTTGAGTATCAAAGTCTGGCATTTGCTCAAAGTCTCTCATAGCATTTACTGGAGCATTTTTACTGCTACCAGCAGTCAACACCTTCAGTACTATTAAAGGAATACCCATCCAGATATGTCTAAAGGTCAGTTCCCTGTGATTACTCCTGGTAACCTGGTGAACCTGGGCATCCTGAGGTAATGTAGCAACTGCTCCTACATGACAGCTAGCAGGTACGGCTGATGCAAATGGCCAAATAAACACATATGGAAAATGACAAAAAAGGCCAGCATCACAAGGACACAATAAAATACCAAAATTTATTCCATCACAATTCTGACCGGTTTCGGCATCTAGCCTTCATCAGTGATGGCATACAGATGCTTTAAGTACCATCACAGCCAAAACATTTCCCATGACATCACTTCCCCACATAATGAAATACAATAGAATATTTTATATTACTATATATTTATTTTTAAATTACATTTTGTCATTGAGACCTGGTGCAAAGAGTCCTCCAATTTTATGATCCATTTTCTTTCCTTATAATTCAAAATAGAGTGCCACCCCATTTTAAAAGTCTATTTCCCATAACTTTATCAATCACTATAAATGTAAAATTTACAGAACTATGAAGTTGGCAGTGTCTGTAAAGTGCGTTTTGTAATCTTTTCATTGCGTATGTCACTAAAATGCTCCGACATCGTAACGGTCTGGAGGTCTGCCCCACATAGACGGCAGAACAGGTGCAACTGGCCACATACATCACCCAATTTGACCCACAATTGGCATAAAAGTGCATATCCAAAAATCTGACCCGTATTCTTGCTGCTGAACTATTTGGTCTTGTACATATGTTTGCAAAAACTGCAATGTCCACAAGGATAAGAACCAATAAGTTTGTTCCCAGTAATAGTTACTTGATGACCAATATGATCACTTTTTATTAATTTTTTGTAATAAGCAAAATGTGAACCCAAAGTTTTCCCTCTGCAAAAAGAGAATTGACATCTCTCAGGCAGAAATTAACCCAACTGGTCCATTGGTTGCAAGTATATTCGTGTTTCTGAATCACATCCCTTAGCAAATGTATATGTCTGCCATATGTAGTAACCAACCTAATAGTGTCTGGCCCATCCCGGTTAACCTGAGATTTGCATTGTAATAAATCCGATCTACGCTGATTAGTAGCCCATTCACTGGCTTTGAACATGTCCCCCTGTTTATATCCTCTATCCAGAAATCTACCCATAAGATCCTGTCTAAAGGTATTGAAGTCTACATCTGATGAACAAATCCTTCTTGTGCTCAAAAACTGGGATTTTGGAATATTTCTGATGTTATGGCTGGGATGGAGACTGGACACATATAACAAATTGTTTTATTGTGGATAGTTCCTATAAAATGTATGCAATGTCTGATCTTGTTGGCGCAAAATCTTTATGTCCAAATAATTTCTACCCGATTGCAAACCCACTTATTCCTATTGATTATCTTATGGAGTTCATTGATTAATGTCCCCTCGCTATACCAACCAGCAATCGTCCAAAAATTGCCTCTATATATCGATTTCTGGTAGGAAGATGTTATGGGAATCATTGTAAATGATTTGTTCTACAAAACCCATAAAAAAGTTGGCATATATGGGAGAAAAAGATGCCCCCATAGCCATAACTTGCGTTTGAGAATAACATTCTCCTTTAAAGTAGAAGACATTCTTAGTCAGAACGTGTCCAGCCAAACCTATAAGCAATGTATTAAATCCTGGAGGATAAAGTTCTACCCTATTTAACCAGTATTCCAAGACTTGTAAACCCGCCCAGTGTGGAATACTGGTATAAAGGGACTTGGTACACATCAACCAATTGGGCTCTAATTGTGATTCCGACACTATATGCAAAAATTCAGTTGTATCCTTAATTCTGGCCCTAACCTATGGCAGTAATTGTAAATACTGGGTCAGAAACACTGATAAAGGTTCTGTGAAAGATCCAATTCCCGAAACAATGGGCCTACCAGGAGGCAGATTTTATGAATTTTGGGCAAAAGATATAAATATTGTTTGCCAGGCTCCTTTACCATAAGGTGTTGTCTAACCGATTCACTAACAATACCATTCTCCACTGCTTTCTCCAAAAAAGAATCTATCTTTTATTTAAAATTTGGATGGGGTCAATTGGCACATTTATTTAATGCTGGGGGGTTAGCAAGTTGCCCATTTCCCTCAGCCCAGTAAAAACTGGAATCCATGACCACCACCGCCCCACCCTTGTCTGCTGTAGAATAGTAATGTCAGTGTTTTCTTGCATGGTAATGTCAGTGTTTTCTTGAAATTCCCCAAGTGCTTGTTCACCTTTAGATAAATTTGTCCCAACACCTGAGAGGAGCATAGTTTGAAATGTAAATCCCCAAGTACAGCGTTTTGGAAAATGGCCACATATTTCTTCATAGGGGGAATAAAACTAGATTTATGAAAACAAAACTCAGTGGGTCTTTGAGAAACCTCCTGTGTATCAAAAAATCTGATTCAATTTCCTACAAAATGCTGTTTATCAGTAGCAAAAACATTAACTTGGTATGTAATTTAAACCTTTGAGTAGTAGTTTCTGTTCAGCAGACAAGATATGCTTTGAAATGTTATGCACATCATGACATTCTATATTCACTTCACCATTGATTTGTAGTAAATTTTCTATTGTGTCTACCCTTGTGTTTACGCCCCCCTCTGTGTCCTACCCCTAAAGGGTGATCTTGACCCCATCCCTTTTTTGGATCTGGAGAGTCACTAACATGCATGCTTTGTGTCAGTAGCCGAGGACTCACCCCCCCCCCCCCAAAGTACTAAATCCTTCTATACAAAAGGACTGGGACTTGTTTGCAAGTTTTTGGCTCATCTTTTGGTTTATTCTCTCTTTAGGTTACCATAAGGGATATATGTACAATTTTGTTTTGAGTTGTATATGTATGTAGGTAGTGAGTGGGCAAAAGGTGAGGCGGAAAGTGTGAAAAGCAAAGAGATCAAGACTTGGTTTATGGCATTTTTTTGTCATACTTTTATCTCAGGCTCATTTCTTTGAGAAAAGATTCTAGAATGGATGTATAAACAAACAAGTATGGACATACGAGTGGTCCATGAGCAGTGAGAATATTGAGAATTAACAGGAGACAGACTTTGTTTATTTTACATTCAAAATCGGTCTAAAGCATACATTTCACTTGTTGTTCTATGGGGATTTGGAGGTAGTAGTGTTCCTCAAACATGTTGGTGTTTTCTGACATATATTCGTACGATTATAATTGAGAATGTGAGGGATTACTATGGAGATTTGGAGGTAGTAGTGTTCCTCAAACATGTTGGTGTTTTCTGACATATATTCGTATGATTATAATTGAGAATGTGAGGGATTACTTCAAAATAACGGTTTTGGGAATTCAAAGTGTATCTGGGAAATGATATATTATGCGTTCGCAATGTACTAATGTTTCAAGCTCTTACTGAGGCTTGTGGTTGATGATGATGGTCCATGTCTTTTTAGTATTGAAAAACATTTTTTTTGTGAGCCATTATGATACTGGTCTATAATTAGCTTACTGTGGTGATATTAAGCAGAATATCAATAATCAGTGATGTATGCCACGGTGGCATTGGCAGTAGCATTGTTACCTCACAGCAAGAGGTTCTCCCGTTCGATTCTTGGCATGGCTTGGGAGTGCCTTTTGTGTGGAGTCTGCATGTCCTCCCCGCGCTTGGGTAGCATTCGAAAGACATGCGTACATAAATGGGCGTGCCTTTGTTGGAAGGTTGGGGGTCAAGCTGGCACCTCGGCGTTTCGTAAAAATCTACTGCCAAAATTAGTGGACCAGGGTTCCGCTGTGGCGACCCCTTACCGGGAAAAAGCCGAAAGACAAACAACAACATCAGTAATCATTGACAGCATAGTAATAAGATATTGTGTTAATTATTGAAGAACATATACTTCCGCAGTGGTGCAGCGGTAGCATTGTTGCCTCACAGCAAGAGGTTCTCCCATTTGATTCTCGGCTGGAGTGCAGGGAATGCCTTCTGTGTGGAGTCCGCATACCCTCCCTGTGGTTGGGTGGGCATTCGAAACACATGCATAAATGTGCATGCCTTCATTGAAGGTTGAACGTCGAGCTGGCACCTCTGCATTCGTGAAAATGTACTGCCAATCATTAGCGGACAGGAGTTCTGTTGTGGCGACCCCTAACCGGGAAAAGCCAAAAGACAACAACATTGAAGACCATATATTTGTGAATATTGGATTGTGCTGAATACGGCATAATATTTTAAAAGTATAGGTAACTCTGGACAGTATTTGTGATCTAGGAGGTACTAGGGGTAACAATTTTGACCATATTATATGCTCCTTAATATATAAATTCATATAATTTTTAGCTAAAACACCACAGTGAACTATACTGAGTTATACAGTTTGGTATATATTTAGGCATCTCTAAGATGGCTAGGAAATTCTAAAATATTGGGTTAGTAGTGCTTTAGGGTGCCTATCTGGTGCAGTCTTTTTCTGATAACTGTGCTTATGACACACTATGGGTTGCGATGTTGTCTTTATGAATATATATATTGAATTTGAGGTGTATATAAGGTGCAGTTTTATTATGATAACTGTGCATGTGATATATTATTGGCCTCTTCTAACTATTATTAGATTATAAATACAGCATACCGAAAATATAATTGGACATTTTGGCATGAATCACTGGGGGCCAAGGGCTTTAAGAATGGAGCCTTGAAATACTAGTTAAATATGGTAAAACTTTATCCCCCAGTACTTAATAAATTGCTTCTAGGTTTGGCTGAACACATTCTGACTAAGAATGTCTTCTACTTTAAAGGAGAATGTTATTGGCAAATCCAAGGTACGGCTATGGGGGCATCTTTTGCCCCCATATATGCCAACCTTTTTATGGGTTTATAGAGGAACAAATCATTTACAATGATTCCCATAACATCTTCCTACCAAAAATTGATATATGTTGGTGATTGTTGGACGATTGCTGATTGGTATGGTGAAGGGATATTGATTATCTTATGGAGTTCATTGATTATATTGATGAGAATAAGTGGGGTATTGAATTTGCCCTAACTTACAATCGGGGAGAAATTAATTATTTAGACATCAAGGTTTTGTGCCAACAAGATCATACATTAGTTTATAGGAAATATCCATAATCTTAACAATTTGTTATTTGCATCCAGTCTCCATTCCAGCCATATGACCAGAAATATTCCAAAATCACTGTTTTTGAGAATAAGAAGGATTTGTTAATCATATGTAGACTTCAATATCTTTAGACAGGATCTTATGGGTAGATTTCTGCATAGGGGATCTAGACAGGAGGACATGTTCAAAGCCAGTGAATGGGCTACTAATTGGTGTAGATATGATTTATTACAATACAAATCTCAAGTTAACCGGGATGGGCCAGATACTATTAGTTTGGTTACTACATTTTGCTATGGGTGATTCTGAAACACTGGAATATACTTGCAACCAATGATGAGTTGGGTTCATTTTTGCCTGAGAGATGCCAATTCTTTTTTGTAGAGGGAAAACTTTGGGTTCACATTTTGCTCATTATAAAAAAAAAAATGTAACAAAAGCGATCATATCGGTCATCAAGTAACTATTACTAGGGACAAACTTATTCTTATCCCTGTGGACATTGTAGTTTTTGCAAACATATGTACAAGACCAAACAGTTCACCAGCAAGAATATGGGTCAGATTTTTGATATACACTTTTATGCCAATTGTGGGTCAGAGTTGGTGGTGTATATGGCCAGTTGCACCTGTTCTGCCGTCTATGTGAGGCAGACCTCCAGGCCGTTATGATGTCTAAGCATTTTGGTGACTAAGCATTTTGGTGACATGCGCAATGAAAAGATTACAAAAGCACTTTACAGACACTGCCAACTTCATAGTTCTGCAAATTTTACATTTATAGTGATTGATAAAGTTATGGGAAATAGACTATTTAAAATGGGGTGGCACTCTATTTTGAATTATAAGGAAAGAAAATGGATCATAAAATTGGAAGGACTCTCTGCACCAGGTCTCAATGACAAAATGTAATTTCATAATTTATATAGTAATTTATTGTATTTCGTTATGTGGGGAAGTGATGTCACAGGAAATGTTTTAGCTTTGATATTTAAAGCATGTGGTTATTTCTGTATGCCATCACTGATGAAGGCTAGATGCTGAAACCGGTCTGAATTGTGATGGAATACATTTTGGGATTTTATTGCATCCTTGTGATGCTGGCCTTTTTTGTCCTTTTCCAATGTCTCAACTGCCTCATGTACAGACAACCCTCTCCTCCTACCTCCCAACACCCAGACTTGTGAGAGATGCACCTATATTTCCAAGTTGGATGCATAGGACTTTCATGCCACGACTGGACTTGAGAGCCAAGAGGGGTCAACAATTGCACCACACCACATGAAACACACAGTCCTCCAAAACATACACCACCACAATTCCCACATAGAAACACAAAACATAACCACCTTTGAAGATTATCTCCTTAGAAATCTACCTCTACCCCAACATCAGAGACCTCCAAGGCAGACCTGCAAGCAACCACCACATCATGGTACAAACTGCGTAACACATAGTTCACACGAACAGTGTGCCACCAAAAAAAGCCCCTAAGGCAACACAGTATACCCAATAAACTAGTTATAGGTGATTCAGTAGTAATGCACACTGATATCCCACTTGCCAGGCTGAACAAGGAGAAAGTTAAGTTAGCTGCCTGTCGGGTACCAGGATTTGCCACATAACGCACGTGCTCAGGTCACTCCCCAGCAGGTAGAAATTGGACTTTCATTGTCCATGTTGGTGTGAACGACCTGAGCTGTACCTCTCTGGACTACATGAAAAGAGACCTGGAGGAGGTCTCTGACCATGTAGCTCAAGCAGGTATGACCCTAGCCCTGAGTAGCATCCTGCCATCACTCAGAATGATACCACAGTACAAGCAGAAAATGATTGACTTCAACAATTGCCTAAATTTTGGTGTCTTTCTAAGGGGATCCAGTATCTGTTTGCCTGGGATGACATGATTGACAGACCTCGATGCTTTGCCAGAGATGGCCTGCATCTGCCACACCTGGGATTCTGGATACTGACTAAGGTGCTTGCCACCCCAATAGTAACTTTTTTAGGCAATGTCCTGAAGTCAAAAGTACTACTGTAACTGCTACAACCAAACTGAATCTGAAGGTTATTCTATGCAACACTAGAAGTTTGAATCTCAAAATGGACTCCCTTGAAACCCTCCTTAAAATGGAAAACATTGATGTCTGTGCAGTAATTGAAACCTGGTTCAAGGCTCCAGAGAGCACCCCCATACTACCAGGCTATAATTCATACCACACCTTTAGGCTCAAAACCTGGACCAAAGCACTAAAGGCAGTGTTGTCTCCATAGTCATAAAGGATATACACAGTTCCAGACTAGTAGCCCAACACAACACTTTGGAGATGCTCCAGGTGCAACTAACACTGGGCAAGACAGCAATCCAGGTGGTTGCCTGCTATAGGTCCCCCACCATGTCCCAAGACTCCCACTCCACATTCCTAAACATCCTGGAAAATACCAAAGTGAAACCCAACACCCCAAGACTGGGGGACTTTACCCCTACATAAACTGGGAAAATTAGTCTAGTACTAACTCACTCAAAAATTCCTGGAATTCACAAATTCCAATGCCCTGGACCAACTTGTTCTTACCCCCACTAGGGGTAACAACATCCTTGATCTGGTCATAATCAACATGAGCAACTGCTGCTCTACACCCGAAAGTAACTCCTCCACTGTCAGATCTAACCGCAAGCTAATCACCATGGATATCCACATCCCCCCCTCTCCCACCGTAAAGGAAACCACTGTAAAAAAAACTTCTCCAAAGCAAACTTTGGGTTCCTAAAAATTTAGGTGGCAAACTTTGACACCCATGCAGTTGGAAAATAGCTGCTCAACTGTTGAATCGCCCACCATTGCGCTATACAAATACATTCACAAGTGCATGGATAGAGCCATCCCAAACAGAACCAAGATGCTTGCCTCCAAAAAATAGGAAGCCAATCTGGTGGTCCCCTACCATAAACAAACTCCATAACAGAAGGAAGAAACGGTTGCAGAAAAGCTTAAGTCCAAAGACTAGAAAAAAAAAAACCCTAGCTAGCCTTAAAGAATACCTCATCAAATCCTCCTAAAGCTACCTATGAAAACAAAATAGCAGCAAATACTAGACTACCACAAGGCATTCTATAGTTATGTCAAGAATCTTCAGGGCAACACTCTGGTCTGCTCTGAATTACAGCACAATGGCAACACGTATACTGAGCCAGCTAACTGCCAATAGCATCCGTGCAAACTTTACCCCCCCCCCCCAAAGGGCCAGTCGCAATTCCTGAGGTGTGTCAAGTTCCTAATTACTGCTGCTCGGGTTAAAACCGCACTGTCTAAAGCCAAGAACACATCTTCCATGGGACCCAATAATATCCCTGGATGCATCCTACATGAGCTACAAATTGAACTGGCACCACTCCTGAGTGTCCTGTTTGTTCAATCACAGCCTCTCTTCAGACTTTGCACCCACCGAATGGCCATGGTCAACCCAGTCCACATGGCCATGGTCAACCCAGTCCACAAAGGGGGAGCAACTACAGACCCTGGAAACTACCACCCCATTAGCCTGACTAGTCTGATATGCAAGGCTATGGAGCTTATCATGGATCTTTATAAATGGTGATATAGGAAGCCTCCAAACTCTGGACCCCACACAGTTCAGATTTGTGAAGGCTAGATCATGCCTTTTCAATCTGGTAGACTTCTTTGAGTCCATCACCAGAGCTGTGGATGAGGGCAATATGGTATACAAGCCTATCTCGATCTTGCCAAAGCTTTTGATACATTCCCACTTTGGAATCATGTACAGACTTGCTAATCTAGGCATTAACCCCCATGTCGCAAGGTGGGTTGCTAACTGGCTCTCTGAACTCGCACTGTGAAGGTTGCAGACTCCATATTGGACTACCAACAAGTCATGAGTGGTGTCTCACAGGGATCTCTTCTGGGTCCTCTTCTGTTCGGCATCTACTTCTCAGAAGTTTAAGCCAAGACAAAAGGACTCTGGCTGACCAAGTTAGCAGAAATGACACTGAAGTGGCAACCAAGTATTTTAAAAGTGCATAAAGAGCTTTCCGTTTATTTTGATTAAACTTCTTCAGATGCATAGAAGACAATAAATTAAACACTTTTTAAAACAAAAAAAAATATGATTATGAATTAGCCGATCAGCGTAAATGCTAACAATCTGCTATAGAACTATTGACCCTTTTCATCCCATGCAAATCTTGGGAAAATTCTGTTGCTTATACTAAGCATATATAGTTAACACACTACAACGTTCACAAACTCCGTAGCACCTACCAGTTAGCAGATGATTGCACACTGGGAGCAATTATAGAATCCCCAACTGATGTAGACATCCTAAAAGGGGCCTCACTGACACCAATGACTGGTGCCTGAACCACCGCCTTAAACTAAATGCCAAAAAATGCATAGTTTATTCCCTTTGGGAAAATCTCTGTGCCCATGAACTACCACCTCAACAGTATTCCACTTAACTCAGAAGGTGAAATGAGATCTGGGAACACAGGTTGATAGCAACGTCTCTTTGACAACCATGTTGCCACTCGACTGTAAAGAAAATGTGTGCATTTGCTTTTTGGTTTGTATTCCAATGACTGGTATCCATTTAAGCACATGCTTGATAAAGTATTACAACTCTGGATTATTTTTTATTAGCTTAATTTATTATTTTGTTTAATAGATAAAGATCTGTTTTATGTGTTGTGTATTATGCTGCATGCCTACTTCTGAATCTAATAGTTTGACATGTTAAAGATTTTTGAATAATACTTTGGCAGTAACAAGTGATTTTTCAGGCACTTGTATTTTCTCTGGCATTAAACTATCTTCTGATCGTGTGTCACTAACACTTTGTCTAGGTCATCTGGATTGATTAGAAGAGCTGGTGGGTTATCATTTTAGAGTTTTAAAATCTATAAGCCTTAAAAGCATTGTTGGGAGTCTTAGCCCTAGAAGGTACACCCAATGTATTATTTATTTTATTGACATTTTGTTTGGGAAAGTCCACTGGGCCACAGTGAGCCCATTTTCAGTGGAGGCTCAGGGAGAAAACCTCAAAGACGGAAACAAACAAGATACAGTATTAAAATATAATGGTTGCAATGACGCAATACAAAAACAGATACTGAATGCAGTGATTGCAATGAAGTACATCATAAAAGGTAAGCATGCAGCAAATATAATTGAAACAACTTGAAAGAGCAGGTTCTTTCATAATGATTTGTAGGATACAATTCCCACCCACCCCCACTACTCCTACATTTATACTTGAAAAAGCTCCATTGTTTCTCCATGATCTTCTTCCAAATTTGCCCTCACCACCTGACTACCTTCTTACTCAACACAGTAAGGGGCTCAAACCAAGCTACCTCTTCAAACATGCACTACTGCCATACAATTATTCTCTTAGCCAGCTCAACCTCTTTGTTAGTAATACTTAATACACATTTCTCTCCCACACCTCAGTCCAAAAATATTTCCATCACTGATTTATTTCCAGCTATCGAATGCACCATCACAGCTTTGGAAATATCTCCCCTCCGCTATTTCTACACAACCTACCCTATTACTCCCCAGACTCCTGCACTCTGTGTATAGTAAACCCTACTTTTTAATACATTTACTACCTATGTACTGCTTACTTTTATTACCTATGTACTGCCCTTACTAGTGAAACACTCGTACAATATGCAGAAAATTCCACGATAATCTGCACTTCTTCCACACTACCCAAACTCCTCTCTGATACAACAACCTTTCTCTGCTATTTAAATCCTGGCTCACTGACTGCCAGCTATTCCTTAACCCTAAAAAAAAAATAAGCCAGTTGTATTTTAGCCCAAAAACTGATCTAAACTATTTCAAAATTCTCTCTGCTGCCAACACCACTAGTGAAATAATCCACCACACCAAGCTGCTAGGTGTTATAGATGATTAACTACGTTTTGATAATTTCCATGTTCAACAAAACAACATAAAGAAAACTCACCAGAAACTTTGCACACTACAGAAGCAAACACTCCCTAAACTCTTTAACCAAAATTACCCTTGCCAAAGCTTTTCTTCTGCCCTCCCTGCTTTATGGGACATCTATACTTACCAGCTTGCAAAGCTCATCTCGATCCAATATGAAACACGACTAGAATTCCCCAACCACCAATTATATGTCCAACTATAACACTCCACAACATGGCCTACACACCTCTAGCTTGTCCAGCTGTAAACATCAAGCTCTACAAACCAGCCCAAACACTGAAGTCTGCAAATAGCTTCTCGCCATATCCAAACCCTCAGACAACTGGACAAAGTCTATCCTCTCACTGTGTTGCAAAAGTATGGCACTTATTCCACTACCTTGTAAGAACTACTAGTAACTTACCTGCCTTCAAAACTGTACTAAAACACATGAGCAACTCTTTACTGTGTCCATGTACTGATCCAGGCTAATCTCTCCTTCAGTCTCTCTCCTCATATCTCCACCTCCAGCTTACCCCCCCTTTATTCTCTATATTCCCACCAACTGCCTACTCGTCTAACAATGTACCTCTTACTTGTATTTCCTAGTAATATTGTGTTTTCTAATTATAACAAATGTCTATATTGCAATGTACCTATGACATGTGTTTATCTTGTAATATTGTGTTTCTCTGCTTTATAAAGCTTGGGGATTTCAGTCTGTAACTTATTTTTTCCCCTGGCCTCCACTGAAAATGAGTTCTTTCTGACCCAGTCAGACCTTCCCAGTAAACGAATGTCAAATAAATAAACTTGCACATTAATTTGGAGTAAAGCTGCACCTAATCTGTAGCTACTACCATTTACACTTTATGATGACACTAATTTGTAACATAGGAGCTGTTGTAAGCATTTCATTAATGTGCTTACACATGCAAAACGAAAGCATTCAAAGTTAAAGGATGAAACATTGTGGAAAAGTTTAGTACAAAGTTGCCCAAATAGCTGATCATGCCTAAGGCTCATCTCGCATCAAACACAGAATCTGTTTTGCAGCTTAACTATTGTATGAACCATGCTGCATCACGTATGGCACCACTTGCATGGTACCCAAAGTAGTGAAGTTGTTTTACAAGCATTTGTCTATCTCATGAGCTGAATTAGTTTTTATCCATGTCTCTAACCTTCACTAATGCACTTTCTTGCCTGAACCAAATACAAGGATATCATTCATGTCACCATGCAGACCTCTGTCATTTCACACTGCAAAATTTAAGGTGCTGAGGTTTTATCAAATGGCATCTTTTTAAAATAAAACCTTCCCTTAGGAGTAATGAAAGTTGTTAGCCTTTGACTATTTTTCCAGAGGTATTTGTCTGCTTCCCCTGGAAGCTTCTAACATGAAAAGCCCTTTTGTATTAAGACAACTGCACTATGGCACTTTTCACTTTCTGTTGTCACTCTTGATTATTACACTTTCAATAATGTCAAGACTCCAGTCAAGTTCTGCTTCCTGCTTTGGAAAATGTGGACATGCACAGTCTTCGGTGAGGATCAAGGCTTGTTGAGCAGGATTTGGTTTTGACTATAACTGACTCCCCAGTCAAGCAGTCCAGCTTCACTAAATGCATCTACACTGACTTCATTAATTCTAGCAATTAAGCCCATTTCCCATGTTGTAGCTCTGCTGAACAAATTGAGTATGCACATTCCATCCTGCATAAACCTTTCCGCTCGGGCATTTATTTGTTTGAAATCTGCTAATGCACCTCAACTTGTCTGGAGGCTATGAATTTCATTCTCTACTTTATGCAGTTATGAGCTCTTTGACATACTTGTCAGTTGTATCCTGAAACTTGCATGCATTTTGTGCATGAGAATTGCAGGTTTGCATCTAAATCAAAATGGCAAATGTGTTCAAGCTGCTTTGTTTTTTCCTGCATTATTTTATAGAACACTCAGTTTCAAAAGCAAATCGGTCTTTTACAAATGCCCCAGTGTCTTGCATCTCTTAAACCTTTTACCCCCATGCAGCACACTGCTGTGACTTGTAGTCACACCTTGTACAACTGCTAGTTTTATTTTCACTCTGCTTTTTCATCATTTATTTAATCTTAGAATCTGTAATTAACCTCCTATGTAATTTACCATTTTTAAATTTGTATTTTGCCACTTTAATTCAGCCTATCTGGTGATTGTCCCATTGCTTTTTCTACAGTTAAATTAACTTGAGCTATAACAAATGCTTCTCAGCATCATCCTGTTAACTTTAAACATTACAAATCTGGCAGTTCATGTAATTGTCATACAAACACTTGAACACATGTGAAAAGGTCTCGTATTTATTTTTG
Source organism: Protopterus annectens (assembly GCF_019279795.1). Lineage (NCBI taxonomy): Eukaryota > Metazoa > Chordata > Ceratodontiformes > Protopteridae > Protopterus > Protopterus annectens. Next base: position 217,394,398 of record NC_056730.1, on the reverse strand, counting down.
ACACAAAATGTTCCTTGATTTTGTTAAATGTGCACTCTTTTATGCACACTGTCATCCTATTTAGTAAGCATGCAATAATTACTATACTGTGGCAGATATAAAGGATAAAAGTGCGAGGGATGTACATGAAATTTTGAGTGAGTGCATAGACGAGAAATGATCTGTGCATTCCTTAAATTTTGCAATCTGCCATTTTGGAGCCGCAAATGGACATGAGTGAAGGGAAGTGGGGGGGGGGGGGTGCAGAGACTAGGAAATAAGATCTGAAAGACTGGATATGCAGTAATTTGGATCACAGGATAGATCAGTTAGAAAACATTAAATATTACACACACTCCCCATAACCTAAATTTCTGTCCTTGAGGGTATGGCATCAGACAGTTGAGTAGTTTACTATATTGTGGAGCTCATCTAAGAATCGTAATCTTGGAGCACTAGAGAGCATACTGAAAGAATTTGCTTTGTACTATAGTGAACAATGCTCACAATAGGAGGGATTGTGGCTCTTGGAGATTATAAAGACTGCCTGGATTTACCATGGCTCTCTAGCAGTGATGCAGAGGTCTACTAATTACCCTGAAGCAGAGGGTAGCTTAGCCTCTACAGCTAGGGGGAGAATCTCCAGGTCTTGACTGGATCTACCAGGAGATGTATTATGTGGTGAAGCAACAATTTGTCCCTTAGTGGGGGAGTTCGACTTTGTTGCACAATACTTGGAAGCAAGCAGTAGTCCTGTTACAAGAGAAGAACCATGCACGTTTGTCTTATTGTCCCATCTCATTTCTGAGCCAAGGTTGCAAGATATTTTCTTATGTAACTAGGGTATTTGCCCTTGACTGAATACCCCCTAAGCAAACTGGCTTTATTCATTGATTCAGCAAGTAAAACTGGGCTATAGTGCTTCAAACCACAACAATATTCAGAAAACTCTAAGCACTTGGAAAAAGCCCACAAAGACCTCTGGTTGCAATAAAAATATATTTAATAGTCACTCTACTTGGTAAAAAATAACTCTTAAAAATATTCCCTTCTGGTCACAGCACATGCACATTGACACTTTAACAGAGTAATGAACAGCATTTTCGTCTCCCAACAGACTTCTTCAGATGGAAAATGCATACCGAGTAAAGATCTCTGTGTATATATACTGGTTACATAATTAGAAAACCATTTTCATTGGCAGGGCATTAAATATCCACCATTTTGTGTAAAGCAATCATGAAAGAAGCTGAATTTATTTTTATTTATTATTTGTTAACCGGGAAAGTCTGACTTGGAACAAAGCCAATTTTTAGCGGAGGCCCGGGGAGAAATGCTCCAGATGCATGTCTTTGTAACGTGGGAGAAAACCGGAGCACCCGGAGGTAACCCACATGAATGCAGGGAGGACATGCAGACACCACACAGAAGGCACCCCAGCCGAGAATTGAACCTGAGAACCTCTTTCTGTGAGACGACAATGCTACCGCTGCACCACTGCGCTTAAAAACACTGACGTATACACACGTTTGTATAAATATATACAATATCTACTATCAAGCCTTAAATGCCTGTTTTTATACAAGTGTTCAATTAACTCTCTACTTCAAATACATTTAAACTGGGAACATATAGCTGAAAGCAGTTTTATCTAAAATGATCTACTCGCACCATGTAGTGGCTAAATCCTAAAACTTTTTAAACAGAAAATGCACTGAAAGCACAGAGAAAAAAGCAGCATTTTCATTTGCAAAATTTATAAATACTTAAAACTTTTTATCCATAAAATACCAATGTAAATAAATATTATAAAATCGTGTAAAATAATACAAATATTGCACTGTTTAACAAAGCAAAACACTTTATAAAACATTATAATTTTGCTGACCTTAGTTTAAGAACTGGTTTTAAAGAAACTGTCATTAAGCCCAGGGGTCTTAATGGCTTTAGTGACCATTGCCAATACAATTCTTTGTATTCAAATCTAGCTTCCCATGGGCCACCTCTAATATCCTTATGTAGCACTTCCAAGACATAAAAGAAAAGCTTGGCATTGTAAAGTATGCCTATATAGTGCATTATTTTTACAATTGTTCCTAATGTCATAATGGTGCTCATAAATTTTACTTTTTAGTTTTCTTGCTGATTTACCTATGTAGAATGAGTCACATTTACTGCAAGTAAGATGTACTATTCCATTTGTTTTGCAGTTTGCAATTAGCCCTGCTTTTCAGGAAGACTGTATCCATCTCGTTGATCCAATGGAACAGTATATTTTGAAAATGTTTCAATTAAATATGCATATTTTATTTTGAACAGAATTTTACCAGTGACAAATATCTCTGCCTATGTATTAAGTTTAAATTTGTTTAGGTTATAAAATAAGGTAAGGCAGAACTCACTGAAAACATTTATTAGCAAGAAAATGTCACAGTAAAAGTCAATGGTGGCTGGTGCCTTCAAATCAAAGGGGGGCTGCAGGAGACAGCTGAATGGGTGGGGTCAATGGGAATTGGTGTGGCCAAGTAGAAAGGGGAGGAGCTATGATCAAAACCACAAAAACTGTAACTTTAAATACGCTGCCCTAATATGCTGCCCTGGGTGCCAAACTATCATGAGAGTCCAATCAAGAAAAAAGGAAAGTGTAGTAGAAAAAAAATATTTCAATCCATTGGCATGGCAGCTTACTTGATATCTAGATGGAGGCATGAAAAAATAAATTACTTTTTAAATACATAACTGGAATGCCAGTTAAAATCAAGTATAAAAAAACAAGCAGCACTCCACTCAAACCACTTCTCCTTGCACTGCGGTTCTAATTATAATTTATATTCAGCTTTATTAAAGTACCAAGTAACATGCTGAAAGTAGCAATCTCTGTGATACCCCCACTTGTAAAAATATTTCTTATCCAAAAAAGACCTGCTGCCTGACCACAACTATCTATTTGTTTATGGGGAAAACCTGATCAAAACCTGATCAAAGTAAAAAATGAAAAGCAAACGGGAAACAAGCTAAACATACATTGCTTAAAGGATTACTGCACAGGATATGGACCACACATGATAGATTGGCATGCTGTTTAGTTTGCAGGTAAAGCCTGTAATGAGCTCTTAAAATAATGTAATCCTGTCCTTTTATTACAAATACTGTCATATGCATTTCACTACCCAAGGCTTATATGTTATCTAGTTATGTAAGTATTCTCTGCATGGCAACAACAGAAAGGCTTTCAATGTTAGCAATTTGTTAGCAGTATGCTTATTAAAACTTACATCTTACAAACTCAGACAAGCTTACCAGATGGTTGTTAAAGCATTGCTACTTAAACACAGAGCATCAGGCACTTTCTGAATAATGAGCATAAATCAACAGTATAAAAATATGACAGAAACCAGAACATTCTGCAAAATCAAGGACCAATGAAAAGCCATTGTAGTACTTGTGTCTACCTTGGGTGGGGGGATAGTCTGCACATTTACACTGCATAACTGCTCCTTGCCTTGCTTGGACACATCCAGAGTCACTGCATAGTGGAGTGGGGTGCAACAAGTATGTCACAAATTGAAATGTCTCTGGCTGACTGTGATGGCCCTGACACATTTGTCATACCTCTCAACCTCAGAGCAAGAAATCTGGACAAAGCCATACATAGAAGTGGGAAAAACGCCCAATAATTAGGACAATTTTTAAATATTGCTCTTATAAACTTCGAACGATAATAGAATAGTAGGTCTTGCATTAGTATGAATTTTCTGAAGGGTATGAAATCTGAAACTGAAATGTTTATCATTACTTTCTAACTTCAGTCTTTAATGATTTGCCACTAATTTGCCAAAAAAACACAATTTTATGAAAAATGGACCAAAAATGTGATTCAAAATATAAAATAGCCACACAATACAGCTGGGAACCTGAAAAGAAGGGACACTTTTTAATATTAGTACTGCTAACTATTACAGTTATTAATTGTAAACCCTCCATATTTTCTTCCAAAATTGCCATTTTGCGGAGAGATTATTAGGGGAAGAGCAACATTTTGAGCCAAAATCGGGCACAGTTGAGAGGTTTGGATATGCCTAATTCAATAAAGCAATTTATTTGCACGTACCTCAACCTGGCCTTATCTGGACAAGGCCAAATATATTGGGGGAACTTATAAACAGTACTAAAAATTGACCACAAATTTTATGAGGAACAAACCAAATATAAGAAGCAAAAATATCTTCATTCTGCAAAAATCTGGACAGTTGAGAGGTATAGTTCAACCGGGGCTGTCTGAGTTTGCTGCCCCCCCCTCACAAAATCATGGTCGAATTGAGCTCCCCCCCCCTACAGCCATTCCAATGAACCATTACTTGGCTCTTTCACCCCATTTACCATAAACACTAACTGGGAAAAGCCAAAAAACAAAAAACATAAACACTAATGTGCATACTGCTTTACTTCTGCGATGATTTGGACTTCATTTGAAAGTTTTATTTTGCATTTTACAGCGCAAACACTAATAGATATCATATCTGCTAAACAAAGCAATGCAGTCTCACAATGAAAACCGACTTGGCATTAAAACTTCTCTGCCCTTGAAAACTCAAATTCACTGAAACAGCATTGAAACCCGCATTCAAAGAAAATACATTTTTGCCAGTGGCAGATTCTTTGGGTTGTGACTGTTTTCAACTCACAGGCCCCTTGCACACGAAACATACACATGCTCTTTCATACACCTTTCTGATTGTATTAAATTATATTCCTTGTACAATACAGTACAGTTTTAGAGGGTGTTTTAAATTTGTTTTGAAATTTTTCCAGTAAACAATGAAACAAAATGCATGCACCAGTAATGACAAAACTGCCCAATTCAGAACATTTCCATCATAAGTCTACTCAAACTTCTACAGTCCACCAGTATCTATACATGTGCACAATCTCTGAAGTAAAAGTCATCTAAATAATTCCACATTAAAGAGATCTGTAACTAATGAAGAGGCTGCTGCTAGCAAACAACTTTGTATTTCATTGTTTCATCTACAAATAAAGTGCCTGTTACCCTTGAGGAATAAATTGCCTATCTTACACTAAAAAATGATAAGCTAGTAATATTGCAATAGGGAATGGATGGCAAACAGGTTCATAGTTACTAGGTATCTTCATCAAAAAGGAGTGCAGCATCCACCCCCTTTGCAAAGTACAGTATCAGCAATGCATCTATCTACTGTGGGAGTAGAACCCACAGCCTTCTGCATCAAAAGCAAGTATACTACCTGTTCTGCTATTAACAAGGCAAGCAGACTCTGCATAAGCAGCACTAAACTTTTGCTCCCCTGCAGCTTTCAGCTCCTTGTAAAATCTACTCACTCAGCTGTATCTCTGAACTTTGCAGCAAAAAGAAATCTGGAAAAAGCCAAAGTTTATTGTGGGGGGGACGAAAGCCCAAAAACCAGGGACACATTTTAAACATTGCTTGTATAATGATGGAAAGTTGCTAGAATAAAATACTGTGTTACCACCATACATTTCAATGCCAAGCCCCAGGACCATGTGCAAAACAGTCAGAGCAACATACCACTATGCCAAATCAGCTGTTTTGTGAAAGAGGAAGACTGAAACTTAAATGGCTACCATTTAGAGAATTCAATTCTCACCATAGCACAGCTGTCAACCTCTTGGCACAAAACACCTGAACAAAGCCAATAATGGGTGAATACAGCCCCCAAACATTCAGTGAATTCAATTCTCACCATAGCTCTCAATCTCTTAGCAAAAAACACCCGGACAAAGCCAGTAATGGTGGAATATAGCCCTCAAACATATTCAATGAATTCAGTTCTTACCATAGCTCTCAACCCTAGCACAAAAAAATCTGGATGAAGCCAATAATGGGGGAATACAATCCCAAAAATAGGGACAAATTTCAAATATCCATCTTGTACACTTAATTTTCTGCTAGAATAAAGCTTTTGCATTACCATGAACTTTCTGAAGAATATGAAGTCTGATATTCAAATGCATGTCATTTTTAACATTTATTAACCAGGAAAGTCTGACTTGGAACAAAAGCTAATTTTTAGCAGAGGCCCAGGGAGAAACACTCCAGATAAGACACATGTCTTTGTAAGATGGGAGGACACTAGAGGAAAAAAAACACAGGGAGGGCATACAGACTACACAGAAAAGGTAAGGCACCCCGGCCTAGAATTTAACCAAAGAACCTGTAGCTGTCAGGCAACAATGCTACCACTGCACCAATGTGGGTAGAGAATAAGGCTTGAGCCCAGGTGGCAGGAGCCTGAATTCCCTACCCACCACCATTTGTGAAAACATTGCAGACTTTTCCCTCATACTTGTTCTATTCCTCATAGAATCTGTGGTTTCTGTATTTGTGTCCTTGCAAAGCTGGTAGTGCATTGGTGCTCCTGGCCCGCAGCTAAGTCCACAAACAGCCGCCGATCCATGAATCCCTGGCCTGTGCATGGGTCTTCCACGAGAGATGGCTAGTCCCATGAGAGTAGCAGGCTGAAGCCTCTTTCCTGCCGGTGATGCAGTCGGGTGACCTTTCGGTCTGTGTGGTCATCACCGCACAGACAAGGCTGAAGCCTCTTTCCTGCTGGTGATGCAGTCGGGTGACCTTTCGGTCTGTGTGGTCATCACCGCACAGACCTCTGGGCTGGAAGGGTGGAGTTTCCTGCCTTTCCTATCCAGACTGCCTAACAGAGCAGTCTGAAGCTCTGGAATGAGCACGCATGTGTGCATGGAGTTCTTAGGAACCATGCACGCATGCGTGGAATCCATGAATTTTTTTTTTTTTTTTTTTTTTTAATTTTATTTTTCAAAAAGTTTATTGTACAGGTGGGGGGCTGCAGTCCTATAGCATGAGCCGCCCCTGGTAAAAGTGCTTCCATCTCATTCAGAGACTTCCTGAGACTACTAAATACATACCACATAAAGCTGTTGAGTACCAGTAATAAAGCTACCTGAAAAAAGTCTTATTTTTTCTTGCTCAATGCAACCTTGAAATTGATGTGATCTTCATTGCCTGCAAAATGGGTCATTTTCAATGTCGGAATTCCTGCCATCTAACTGTACTCCCTCCAACACACAAAATGCTTTTTGACACAGCAGAATGCTTGAATAAAGCATTTTTTACAGCAATAGTGTGTCTCTACATTCTCTTGTGTTTTTAAATCCCATGCAAGACTGGAGGCAATATACACTAAGCATTTTGACTTGCAACTGAAATGACCAGGAGCTTCATATGACCTTGTCTTACAGAGCAATAAAAAGATGGAGAATCAAAAGTATATCTCCAGTACATAAGAACTGCAAGCATATGCACCCCTCACTTTTAATGGTTTTAGTATGGCTCCAGTATGTCCTTAATATTTAAATACTTTTTATTACTAAAACAGAGTATTCTCCAACCATATATTCCATTCACTATTTAAACTTTGTATTAAGCAAACCCCACCTTTATTAAGCTTCCAGTTCATTTACTGGCTGCCACTTTATGATGTAATCTAGACCTAAAACTACCCTTCTCCACATACTTGGAAATGCACATATCCAAAAATTTGATTTTATTGCAACTCTTAAGCTTAAACCTCAAAAATTCAGTCGAGGCCCCCAAAACTTCTTGAATGGCTTTCAGTTTGGATTGCTGCCCCATTCCAATGGGGGAAACTACCTCAAAATGTACACATCTGTTAGCATGATAAAACAAGTAGTGCAAGTATACCAAACTGGTAAAACACACTGGCATAACTTGGGGACCATAGTAGCTCACATTGCCACACCATAAGTTGCTAAAAATATTTGTTGTCCTTAAAAGAAGAGAAAATAAGTATCGGCATCTGCAAGTGGAATACCTTGCGATTTAGTAATGAAATCCCTGGAATCCAAATACTAGGGAAGTACTTTTTTCATACAGTGTAATGCGAAAATAGCAAGAACCGTCCAGCAGCAATAATGGGCCTAAAAGGTGTTGTAAATGCTTTAGATTATTATGGTTAATCTTCATAAGCAGAAATAAACTTTCAGCCAGTAATGTGTTATCAGCACCGTGAAGGCTGCCTGTTCTTCCTGTTTTTGCTCTTCAATTTTACTCGTATAACACCACTACTATGAACATTAGCTGTGTACAGTTGTATACAACTATGGGAAAGGTATGAGCTTTATACTGCAATTCTTAGTTTGTAAGACTTTCGGTTCCACTGTTTCTTGATTCATGTAAAGATGAACAGGTGTTCTTAAATACTCAGGCTTAATGGAGTGGCCCAGAGTTCATTCAAATCTACAATGCTGAAGACCTTAATCTTCCGTGATCCATCTAGCATTATAATAACATATCATCATCTTGTTCCTTTCAGTTTCCTTGAATCCTCCTTGCACTTCTGGAAATTCACATTCCAAGTATGGTTGTAAACTCC
>NC_056730.1:217338493-217380993 GCF_019279795.1 Protopterus annectens | reverse complement strand
AGGTTTAATTCTTTCAACTCCTGTAATTTTATCTGTTCTTCCTCAAGATTACTCACATGCATTTTGTAGCACTTCTGTTTCTCATCTTGCATGTTGTTGACAATTCTGCTTAAATGACACAGCTAAGTCCAATATCCTTTTGGCTTTTAGCTTCTCTAACATTTTAAGAAATCTTCAAAGTCGCACTTGTCAACAGTCTTGACCTTTTCCAGCTTCCCCTTTTTTTCTTGGAAGGACTCTTTCGTTTTCTTCCTTAACTCTTGTACTCCTGCTATTTTGCATCTAATGTAGTAAATAACATTTGCATAGAAGTCTTAGAAAGATTCTCTTCTCTACCAAAGTTTGCCACAGAGATTGTTTTGCATTGATTTTTCTTGTCATTTACTCCCACATACAGTCAGTGTTCTTTGTACAAACCATTGGGTGATTCATGTAGTCACTGTTGCTGAACGAAGGTGTTTGTAATAGAAAAGAAAGGATATGAGGACAAACAACCTATTTATTTCAGAGTCTCTATATTTGCTACCCATGTGATCTTTGTTCACAAGTTTTGCAGTCTAGTCACCAATGAGTAGTCTGCCTTGTTTACATGTTCTTCTCAAGATTTAGCATTTACTTGCTCACAGAAATTTTCTTCCTCCATCTCCGTTTGTGGATATCTGAAAGGTAGCCATGTTATTGGGTGTACCTAGTCACCAAAGATAGACTAAGCATTCACTGCATTGCAATGTAGAATGCAATAGAGCATTCACTGCATTGCATTTCATTACAGGTGCTACAATCGTAAAATAAGTGCTCATTAGGTTCCAAGTGTCCAATGCAAGTGCATTTCAAGTTGACGCCCTACAGATCATGTTTGCATTGTTTTTATCATCTTTTACAACTACTCACTTTGTGTTGCAGATTCAAGCCCCTCATTTCAAACACAAGACCATCAGCACTTAAGCATACCAAAATATTTAATCCAGCAATGTCCTCTATTTCAGCTTTATACTAAAAATATAGTCTATCCCAAGTAACTCCTTGCTCACCTTCAGTACTGTATCACATTTTTGTTTTTACAGTTCTCATGGCAAGATATGGTACATGAATGCAACAATGTTGTCACTATTGTCTAACTGCAAAAAATGTATTCCTTCTACTGCTAACTCTACCCCATATTATTTTTGCCCAGTATGAGTGGGTTGTTTGGGACTTCATGCTGATATTGCAAGACAATTTTATAGCTTTTAGCATTGGTAATGTACCTCTAGCCCATGTGGCATGATACTCTTCAAACCAAGCATTAATATTTCTTTATATGGCTTTTGATGAATACTTACAAGATTTGTTGCCACCTTTCTCATCCTTGGTCTTCCAGAACTCCTACAGGTACTTGTTACTCAAATGATTTTCATTTTGATGAAATAACACTATAATTTAATACATTCATAACTATTTACAGTCTTTACATTCAGCCTGACAAAAAGGATTCAGATAAAAAACATTTGTAGTTAAATAAGTTAGTATATAAACCAGGGGTGGGCAAACTTTTTGATTCATGGGCCACATTGAGTTCTAACATTTGACAAAGGGGCCGGAACAGGAGCAGATAGATGGCATGCTTTGAAAACATCATCTCATTGGGGGAAAAATACACATCTGCTACAGCTGTACTTTCAAGTAATGTGACCTCCTTTTGACTTGACAGCCGAACGGTATGCATATGTATACCTGTGCAAATTGTTTTGCTATTAAATCACTAGGAGGTCTCATTACTTGCAATTACATCTATATTTGGGAGTCATAACTAGCTCAACATGCAGTTTGAGTTATTGCAATGCATCTTTCAGTGTTATGATTAAAAATGTGTTTAAACTGAAGACTTAAATTTCTTTATTTCAATGTGTAATTTTTCAGATCTTGATTGTTTAATGGGTTATATAAAAATGCAATAATTCAAATTAAGGTATTTGCTTCCTCCCTCTTCTTCAATCTCACTACATAAATCCCTGACATTCACTTTAATAAACAGGACTTGATTTCTCATCATATGCTGTTCCATTGCTGTGACAGAAAAGTAATCCATAACCACATAAATAAAAAAAAAAAAATTAAATCTCATAAATGTACAGCATATTTCACTTTATTTGAACTGCATTACACTAGACATGCCTGGAGAACTTTTCATAAACATGCTGTATAACTATAGCTGTCAGGGGACAGATTTGGGGTCTGTGCATTTAATGTACATTTGCATCTGGACTGGAGTACAATGCAGTTGTACAAATGAAAGGAAAACTACAGTAGTATACTTTAAAGAACCAACATGAGCAGGAAGGAAATGTCCAAAGTTGAAAGAAAGACATTTCTTGTGGGAAGGGGCTGATAAAGAATGGGAGGCGGAGTCTGTAATGAATATTAAGCAAGCAAAGCAACCAAACTATAGTGCAGTTCAGTGTGACAACCCAACTGTTGGGAACACATGGAGTGCCTAGTGATGTGGAGAGAATGCACATTTTACTTATTTTAAGCAGTCGGATCATTTCTTTTTTTTGAAGGATAAGGCAAGAGAATAGATAATGAAGCAGATCACTCTCACACACACACACACACACACACACTCTTCACCTTTCAAATCTGCATTCACTAATTTCACTCACTTTCTCTCTCCGATCACACACACACACACACACACACACACACACACACACACACACACACATTTGTTACCTTAAAGAAAACTTCAAAGCAAGCTGTGCAGCAACTCCCATTCTGCTTGGAAAACTCTACAGTTTTATGGTGTAAAAGTCCGTTGAGCTTAAATCCAAAACGGCGGGCAGTCCCATTATTCAAACAGACGCTCCGCATGTCCCTTGATCTTAATTCCGACAGGCTGAGACTGACGTCATCACGCGTGATGACGTCAGCTCAAACCACGAAAAATGAAAAAGTCTAAAAAAAAGACGAAAAATCGGAAATGAAGGGGTGCCACTCGGGAATCGTGGCACCCCATTATTGGGACCCCAAAACTCCGAAAAATCCGAGTAATTCGGGACAGTTGGTAGGTGGCGGGCCGAATCAAATAACGGGCCGCAGTTTGCCCATGCCTGATATAAACTATAATAGTTAGGAAGAGTTTGGTTCCATCTGTAGGGTCCATCTGTAGGGTATCAATCCAATTCAAAACTTTCCTCCACAGACTATTAACCATTGGCTTGGCTAAAGGTACTAGTAAAGGCCTGATATGACATTGTCTTTATAAAGGATAATATATTTTCTCTTGATGCTTGTTTTTCATAGGTTTATCAGCTTTCCATGTGCCTTCTGCTGATTTGTCAGACTTTCTATAGTTATGTTGAGTCCCTTGCCTTCCACCCCCATATTTTGAATTTTGTAGTAGCTGTTGCTTCCTCTCCAGCTGTGCACCTCTTTGCTAAGCTATTGCATTTGGATGCATTAGCATTTTATATCCGTGGAACTGCTGTACTGAAGGAAATGTAGCAGACTCTTGCAATACCACAAGTGTATCTGTAATATCACTGGGCCCAATACCATACCTCACTGCTAACCATACCTTATCAGCATTGGCTCCATTTTGAACAATTGCATTTTACCTGCTAGTAGTATGCATACAGATTGTTTAGCGTTATAAAACATCTCACTGTTTGTCTGATAACCCTTATGAAAAATATGGAAATCTTCCCTTTTTTCCAACCAACTTAACTCATAACTGGCACTTGCAGCTGCAGATAAAGGGGCAACTTGCAAACAGAAAAACGTGGGCCCCTCAGTCAAGGATGGAGTAAACAATAGTGACAAAGTCCAAAAAGAAACTCCTTCCCAACACAGCTGTGAAACTAATGTTCTATACTCAAAAAATGTATTTAAAGATACAATGGTTAGCACTTTCACAGAATCACCTCTGCTTCTTCAGACGTCATTCACAAAGACTTCCAAACAACATTTAATCAATCATAACCATTTAATCAACCAATCATAAAAAGACTAGAAAACACGAGTGCTATAATCACATGCATTTGTCCCACCCACTAATAAACTAAAACCTGCTTTATGCTTGTATAAATAAAGTTCATGTCTAATTTAAGCAAAATGGAGTTCAAAAAGCCATATATAAGTAGTGAAAGTATCAACATAAATTTTTATCATTGCTTCTGTAGTTTAAAATACTGCTATGTATTGGGGCATAATTTATGCACCTATGGCATCAAAACAATAATCCCACGGTCACATATACAGATATAAACAATTGGAGCTAAATATCCTCAACTCTCTGGGAGGATAAATCTACACATGTACTGATCATTTTAACATTCATAGTACCATATAGAAAATGCAGCAACATCTCTGTTCTTGTAATCAAAAGCCATACTGGAACGAGTCAAAGTCCTGACATTTTAGGCACTAACAAGTGTTGATACAACGGTGGCTTCACTACCATAAATCTAAATATATGCAATCAAAATTAAATAACCTCAACTCACTGTGAAAACAGGCTTACAAAAAACAGCTTGTCAGTGCTACCTAGGAGCCATCGTTACTATAATCAAAGCACTGTCTTCTACTTTATACATAATGTTAAATAACCACGTGACCACAACCAGACGATAAGCTGAAAAATAGCATGATATTCATAAGGTACTTTATACATAATGTTAAATAACCATGTGACCACAACCAGGCGATAAGCTGAAAAATAGCATGATATTCATAAGGTACTTTATACATAATGTTAAATAACCACGTGACCAAACCAGGCGATAAGCTGAAAAATAGCATGATATTCATAAGGTACTTTATACATAATGTTAAATAACCACGTGACCAAACCAGGCGATAAGCTGAAAAATAGCATGATATTCATAAGGTACTTTATACATAATGTTAAATAACCACGTGACCAAACCAGGCGATAAGCTGAAAAATAGCATGATATTCATAAGGTTGAGACAAAGCAGTGAATGTAAAAGTAGTCTCATATATTCGTTCACAAAATAATACCATCGTACAAAATATGAAGGCATTACTACAGCTTAAAAAACTGGTGTTATAAGATCGCTAATGAGCCAAAAACACATTAAGAATTTTACGTGCTTAGAAATATAACTTCAACTTATCCTACAAGTTGGAACAATCAAAATGTAGGGTAAATAAAGCCTATCTAAACTACTGAAAAAGTAATGGCAAAAGCAATCGCCTATGCCTGATATTGCAGTCGCATGACTGCTAGTAGCCAATGGGAAAACAAAATCCATTATAACCCCAATACCAAAGAAACCTAAATACCAAAAATATTGATAAATATCACAATTAAACTAACTCAAAAACAAACGTGTCTAAAATAATGATATAAATATTAAATAATATTAAATAACAGATATTTTGAAAACCTATACCCTACAACAATGAACTAAAGGACAAAATAGCTGAATTAAAACCATTAATGTAGCAAAACTGTCCTAGCTCATAGCAGTTCAAAACCAGGTGTGCTAAGACCTCTAGTTCAAACTAAAATAGCTAAGTGACCATAGCATAGAACAAAATGTATTTTTGTATTATAAGTGTATGAGAACATTAATGTCACAAAGGTCTCAAGTATCTGTTTAAGTGAGACCCTTTCATTTAACCCTAGCTCCTCATATGCTCTCTGCATTAGTATCCATCTCTGATCTCAACTCTGCCTTATTTTTCTTATCTAATTCCTTATTTTTCTTATCTAATTCCTTGGAATTACTACTCATTAATTCCCAAACAAAAAATGTAATTGTGTCTTGTTCCTTTCTGCATAACATGTTTAGCTAAAGCATTAGTACTTTTACACTTGGCAATATCATTCAAATGTTCCAAAATCCTGTACTTTAACAACTTATTAGTCTTACCAATATAAAAGGCACTACAAGCGCAACAGTTAACGTAGTACACCATGTCTCTACTCCTACAATCAGCACAAAAATTCAGATCTGTGTATTGATGTGTAATGCTAAGCATAAATAAGAAAATAACCTCCCTCAGAACCTTAATTCTTTATAATGTGGGTATTTGAGTTGTACAAACTCGGTTCTAGAAGAGCGACAACATTCCCACCGTTATGTGCTTCTCTTCACTCTACTCTAACTCATTACAGACCAGTGACGTATCCAGGATTTTTTGCACCTGCCCTCTTACTGAAACTTTTTTAGGCAGCTATATAGCCTCTTCATGCTTGCATTAATTTCCAACCCATGCTAGATTCAAGCTATTGAAAGATTTCATGTTAAAAGCTCCCATGATGGACAAACAGAACTGGTAATTGGCCTTTGTCTAGTGCTGGTGAAGATGTATTAATTCTTCACACTTTATTATCAGAATTTTCATGTTTTTCAAAATATCTTGACCAAATAGCAGGCATATCTGCTTAGCCTCACATGAAAGCTCAACAGATGGATATATAAAATGCTGATGACCCTATGTATGTAGCTTCATGGGTTATCAACATATTGTAAATAGTTTATAAATATTAGAAAATCGTATTTACAGTGCTTGTTATGACTTATTTATTTTACATTTGTTTACCCGGCTAGTCCAACTGGATAAATTTCCATTTTCAGCACAGGCCCGAGGAGAAAAGCTCCACATAGAAACAAACCCAGAGAAATTATCTACAAAAGCAAAGAAAGGAGATAGAAAATACCAGGCAAAAACATGATTCCAAACTACATTAATCATGCATATATACTAGGTAGGACATCACTCTATTTCAGAATACAAGATAAGAGTTCTGTTATAGTAAAATATCTGTGAAGATATTAGTACATTCAGCAATTGATAACACATCCAAAGTTTTATAATAATTTGTAACTGTTACTACTTGCAGAGGTGCTTTTGAAACGAGCTTCCCAAGGGGAAGAAACAGAGTAATGAAAGAAGGTAGTATAAAAGTGGAATCGCAAGATTAGTCAGGATTGATGCATGGCATAATCAGTGTGTTTTAAGATGTTTTTTAAGCTTTTGTTTAAAGAGGAAGAGGGAGGGAATAAACGTTGGAGCAGTAGGTAGAAGAATCCAATATTTACCTATGGTATTGGAGAATAGGGGGTCACCAGCGATGTTAACCTCACAAGAAGTCTTCTCGAAGAGCGTAATGAATTTAGATTATTATAAGGGGAGATGGGGTTAGAAAAAGTATAGGGGTGTTATTAGGTTGGTAAAATATCCTATGGACAAAGGTGAGTTGGGAAAGTGTCGGCATGTTTTTAGTTGGAAAAAAAAAATGCGGGTTAAGACCTGAAATCTGCTGAATGCCACCAGTGCAAAGATTTGTTTTGCTTAACACTTTGCCATTTGCATTTCTTTGCTAACCCTTCTGGCTCTAGAGATGTGAACATTTGTTTCAAATGTGAGGGCATAAACTTGATTTTGACAAAAAAAAATAGGTGAAATGATGGAGAGTGGAGTGCAAATTTGCAGTGCTCCATTGGAGTGAATAAATTAAGCCCACATGTGTGTAGATATCATTACCACTTATGATGGTGTGTGTCTATTTATTTGAAGAGCTATCACATCTAGACTAAATGACCAGGGCAACCATTCTTAAATGAATTTATATCCTAATATCCATATACAAGACCTTGCATTACATTTCATCATTTGTATCCTGGCATGGACAGGGGTGGGAGGGGGTGTTGTAATTGTTCAGGACGCAAATCTTTCCTCATTAAACTAAGTGACTTGTCCCCTTCAGAAAATGGCAAACCTACACCACTACAAATAGTCCCCACAAATAGGCACTGTGCATATTTTATCATTGTAAACTATGCCAGTCAATTAGTAAACGCTCTCTTGCTAGGGGCAAGAACCAACTTTTGTCTTGTCCTCAAAGATGGCCTTGTCCGCTGCTTATTCATAATCATATTTGCACTTCATATTGTATCACTGTGTTGATGCTCACTATACAATCCTAGCCCTGGTTAGCAACCGACTTGACTGGTCTCGAGGAAAGCTTTCTAAATTCAGACTCATTGTGCTCAGTGAGACCATGGTTGATTCAGCATTTCCCTGCTCCTCAATGATCCTACAGCAAATACTGCTACATATACCAAAGTCTACACTCCTCTCTCAACTCTTTTATGCAGGGGGTTTTATTCCTTTTTGTCATAAATACAATGACAGCCTTGGAAGCAAAGCCCAACTGGTTGGTTTCTCCACACTTTACAATAAAAGTGTGAAGCTTGAAGCTCTAGTCCAGCTCTGTGGTATAGAGGGGTAAATTCCTTACTGTACTACTCATTGAACCATGTTGGACAATCACCACAGATGATGGTGGGAGGATTGGGGTGCAGGTTGGGTGCCTCTGGCTTGCTTGAGGTTGTGCATGCATCTTCCAAAAGGTGCAGTTGTTGAGTTTTCTATGCTGCCACATGGTGCTGGGAGTATGGATGCACTGTCCAGCAGCACTGTGCTGTGCCAGTGCTCTTGCACTCCTTGCTCTCACCTGAGTGTGCGATGGGGTGAGCCCAGGGGAGGATAAGTTGGCTGCAGCAGACCGAGGAAATTTAAGAGAAGAGCTGATGGCCATGGGGGGGGGACAGCACTAAAGAACAAAACAGATTTTGTGTTTTAAAATCATAACTGTGGAGCTAGCTGCAAAACTAATTCTGAAGTAAAAATTGTTACACCTGCAAAGGATAACCTCGATATTTGTTTAGGTAAAGAACATCAGAAATAATACTTGGCCACTGTACTGGGCTAACATCTGACAGCACTGCATATTTGTCTGATCTCTTACATGAAATAAAAGAACTCTGTCTGACAACATTTGCAGATTGCATGCTTGTAGCCATCTTAAACTCCCTTGAAGGCACCTACATTCTTGAATAGGGCCCAACTTTATAACATTTAGTGTGTCTGATCACTGTCTAAATATGAATGTTAATACATGTAGCTTGTACCATTTAGGAAATAGAAACTCATGCATACCTACCACATAAGTTGACACCCTCCTTAAAATAAACACTGTCTTATTACACCTATGCACATTTATTGATTAACTCTTCCTTTGACTACCACATCTCCCTTGTCATTGAGGAAGGCCATCTGCCCTTCCCAACTGTCTCTCTTGACCAGGATGAGATTTCCTTGCTCATCATTCCTGTTTACATATGCCTTAGCAGCAGCCTACATGAATGCAATATACATGTTCAGTATGTGTACCTATCCAAATACCTAACCATTCCCCCATTAGTTCCTCCCCATTTAATCTGGTACAAGGACACCCAAGAGCCCTCTGACACCCATAGACTCCTGTACAATTTATGCCTGACCTAAAAAGCGGTCAATAACCAAATGAGCTTGATCTGTTACATACCCAAAAAACTGGTAATACACACACAAAATCAAGGAAGTTAAATATGATATGTTGGTATGATAGCTTAATCTCCCAAAGAATTTCCCACATCTGGAACAAACTCCTGCTTTCTGTAAAGGAAGACCCATTATGCACAGACACAGTAAGCTTGACTTGGAATGACAAAGACTGGAAGCCACAGACTTCTCCCAGATTAGCTTTCTAATTCTGCTTTATATGGGCTTGGGAAATGCTTACTTGGGTACCACTAGTATTCCAGTGGTTAGGTTAGGCTTATAATGGTGTTAAACTGGTATATCAACTAGCAGTAACTTGTTAATTTACCGATGTAGAAAAAGCCAAGGGGTGTAACAAAGGACAGACTTTTAATGAAAAAAGAGAAACACAACTATGAGCATTAGTTTAGAGCCTTACCAAGTTGAGGGCCACCAAGATCCGTAATTACTCTAGCAAGGGTGACGATACCATCAGCAAACTGTATTAATTTTTAGGACCCCTCTGCAGCAGTGAAGGAGGGAAGAAAATAATTCTAACTGGTGATACAAGCTTTGTCTCTTAGCCACCAAATTACATTTCTGTGAGAATTTACAGTCAAATACTTGGGCTCAAAGTCCTGGATAACAGTAAATTAACTATTTTCCATAAATAACTTCATTGTTCAATTTATTTTAAATATATTACGTTTTCCCCACAGGTCAATTAATAATGCAATAGATTGCCACTGCAGCCATACATGGGAGTTAGGTTATGCCATTAGTATATCCATCAAAGGAAATGTAAAATGACTGTTACCATACTGAGGATTTGACTATTTACTGTAAATGTTACCAGTATGTATATTTCTAATGGTATGTTGCAGAAAGTCATATGGACATAAAGCAATATGCCTCACCATGATGATGGGTTAAACATTTGAACACAGTTGTCTGTGATGGGCCTTTGATATCTTTTAAAGAAGAAACTAGCTTTTAAGTGGACATGGCAATTGATTTAACTATGGCTTAGGAAGCAACACTCGCAAACTGGAGTTAATGTAGATGACTATTTTGTGTATGAATTCTACGTTTGATTTTAGAAAGGTAGGTGACCTAATTGCAAGTCTTTTTGAAGTCTTTGTGCTGATTGCAAGTCTCTGAGCTGATTGCAAAGATTCTGTGCATAATAAACTCTCATTTGGGGTTATTTGCTCAGTCAGTTTTAATATATAGGATTACAGATCTTGTTCTACTCAACATCTCCATGCAGTAACTGCTCCGAGACCTCCTGTAAGGTTGTACTGTTCAACCAAATTGTGTGTGTGTGTGTGTGTGTGTGTGTGTGTGACATTGTGTCTTGTAAAAATCTAATTGGGCCACCTCTGCAAAGAAGTAAACTGTATTTCCTTTACATTACATTTCATGATGTAAAGACAGGCTGTTTCTGTTCCATTGCCTCAGTGAGTTTTTAGACGTGCTAAAACCTTCAACCCATGACTCCCAAGATTGTGCATATAATGAACTTATCTGCCTACTGGGCTTTAATCTTATGATCATTTTGCAGAAAAATACATAAAAACAAAACTGTGTACATGAAATCTGTAAAGTGATTAGCTAAGAAGGCCCTCAAAGTTCAGCATAGCACACACTGATGGATTAAAGGATATTTTATTGCTCCTACAGAAGAAAGCCTGTGAGCTACAAGCCCAAATCTGAGTATAGCTAGTTGAGAGAACTAGGACATAGTATGTGAAAGATTACTGCCTTGGACATTCCAGCAGAATTTTCAGAATTGCTGTACTCCCTAATAGACTAGTACTTCCTCACCTGAATGTGCCAGCAGGTCTTTCAAACTGACAAGACCCAGCTTGTGTAGAGCTTGATCTATTGTTATCTATTGCATCTATTTGAACATGTAGGTTGTCAAATCTGACCTTGGCACCAATCTCTAACTTCCCTATCCCTCCAACACCCATAATAACCTAGGCTGGGTCACAGATACTTGGATCTCATTTGCTGCTCAAAATGTTCGGATGTACAGGAAGCTCTTACTGCTTCACAAAGGTTTACATGAGCATAGTCCTCCTACAGTGAAAAAGTTATCTTTCAGGTATTTTATTTTTTTCCTATTCCACTACAGCAATTGGTAGTTTAACATGTGCACTATTTTTCTGTGCCTTTTTGTCCTTTTCCAGCCTTAACATGTCAGAAGTGTCTGACTTCAAGAAATGTTCAGAGTGGGCACAAGTTTCCCCTTCATAATCCACACATGAAAGTGTCTATTCTCATTCCAATTCGGAGCTCTGCCATTTGGTCTCTCCACAGCCACCAGGATATTCTCCAGATTATGACAGTTGTAGTGGGCCCCTGCATTTTCAAGAACTCCAGGTCTTGCCATATCTAGACTATTGGCTCATCACGGTCTCTACCAAGTATCTCCTTCACAAACATCAGAACCATGTACTCCAGTTGATTCAGAACTGAAGAATTTAATTAAATCTTCCTAACTGTTACATAAACACTAGAATTCATAGGATGCCACCTGTATATAAAGGTGTAAATAGTCAGTCTTACTCTACCCAGAGTTCATTCACTATGAAAGACAGCCATACTAGTTCTTTATTATCCAAAACCACTTTTTAATTTCTGAGTCTTTTGGGTTTCCTAACACCATGACAGGAATGAACCCCATTCCTAAGTCAAAGTATGATTAAAGGTTATGACATTAATATTGTTTCAATCTTTGATGTTGGCCAGAAGTGTTCTTTATAGCACCTGTAATGTGCCCAGTAATGATGACTCCTGCAAATTGTACAGTTTTTACATGTATTGGCAACCTGTAGAAGTATGATTGTAAATTCTTACATTGTTCCTACTACTATTGGAACTGTCTGGGTATCATGCCACATTGCCCTCTTCTGCCTGCAAATCCTGGTATTTTGTTACTGTGTTTCTGTAAGAAACACACTACTCATGGAGTGCATCAATTTCAATGATTAGTGCTACTTTTGTCATCTTTTCATGGACTAATATATCTGCTTTTCTCTCCTCTATTTTTTGAACTGTTGGTAATCCCATGTGATATAAACGTCATCATTTTCTATAATGCTTTGTGGCTTATGTTTCCATTGCTTCTCAGCTACTTGACTAGTAATGTCTGCACAATCCCCAATGCAACAATCTTGCCACATTATTATGCCTTTCAGTATACAGTCCTCCTGCCATTAGTATTTAGTATATAAAAATATATATCCGCAGCCAAGGGAATACGAGTCAAGATGGATAATAAGTAAAATCACTTTTAATACTATATAAAATTAAAAATCAAAATTGAATCCACAAGTTCACAATACATAAAGTGCTTTCATCTCTGTAATCAGAGACTTTATCAAGATAAGAACAGTGGAAACGGGAATAGATTTAAATGGCATGCCCGCAATTATTAACCAGTCACAGCATAGTCTTCATTTACCATAACCTGATTCATGAAATATTTAAAGTTACAATGATTTATATAATAGTAGAGCAGCAATTCATGCAATTTATTAAACAGCCTTTCTATAAAAAGAACAATTTAAAATGTATCTAAAAACATTGATAAATTTATAAATACAAGTGTACACATAGGTAAATAAATAATTACACTACACTACAGTCAAGACCATTCCTATCTCTATTCTATCATATAGCCTAAAACACAACTAAACAAGCACTTCACTACCAGAATTATATTATCTGTCTAGTGCCTTTAACTTCAGAAAACAAGAAAGAAAAGAAGGATGCTAATGCCCTGGCCAAACGTAGTGAAGTACCAACACACTCTTAATAAAATTTGTGATTGAACCCCTACAAGTTGATCCAAGGGGTGGCCCATGGCCACTATACCTTGAAAGACTGGAAGCCTTATGGCAACTTTGGACTAATGCAAACTAGTGGCCTGGCTTAAATGAATCTTTTTTGATCATTTGTTTTCTGAAGTTGCACCAAATGTTATTTACAATGAAGTGGGTGTTTACTATTAAAATGTAAATAAAAATTTGAAAAAAAAGTATGTTTGATATACATTGGATTCAAAACATGTGTCCATCTTGTAATAGTCGTATCCAAATAATGAATACATTCCTTGTTTACCTAGAAGTAAATTTCAAAAAATGAAATGATCTTGTTTAAGGAAGTTGGCAAGGTCCCGATGTGTCGGGAAG
Organism: Protopterus annectens; assembly: GCF_019279795.1. Taxonomy (NCBI): domain Eukaryota; kingdom Metazoa; phylum Chordata; order Ceratodontiformes; family Protopteridae; genus Protopterus; species Protopterus annectens. Next base: position 217,367,473 of record NC_056730.1, on the reverse strand, counting down.
AAATTTTCAAGTGATAAAAATGTCATCCAGATTTTGCAAATGATCTTTGCAATAATCATAAAATTGCGATGTAAAAATGAATGTTTCCTTTCAACTTAATAGGACTAAATTAGCATAATTGGCAGTACAAGCTGCTTCTGGAGCAACACCCTTGGATTGGCTATATGTTTCACCTTCAAAGCAAGTTGTTTAAAATAATTTTCTCTGTAAAAAAAAGTTATTAACCTGATGTCCTTGCTTGAAAGCTAAGGGCAAGTCAGTAAAGCCTCGTTGTAGAAATCAAGACTCTGATCATGTGGTACATATATAAACAAATCAGCACCTCAATGGGAAAAAAAGCTTCATATTTCATACATCTGGGGTTAATCTACTTAGAAAATCGCAGGCATCTCCAAATGAATGTTGGCGGATCAGAAAAATGGTTTTCAACTTATGGTCTACAAAGACTGATGATGGGTATGTTTTTGATTCCTGGGCTACCACAATAGGGCAAAAGGGAGGTTTTAAATGAATAAGTGGAGATGGGTTGTCCAAAAACGTGTATGACAAATCTATAACCCCCTGGTCAAATAAAAAAATTCACACACATCAATATTTTTATAAGCATTTTTGACATAGGTGGTGGACTCCTGCAGTAGGTTAATCTCCTCAATGTAATCAGTGGTATCAAATAATACCACCCTTATCAGGCTTCATGACACAGATCAGTCTTATGACAGGGCAAAAAGTAAATCATGTTCTTTAGAAAGACTGAAATATTTGTTGTAATAATTTATTTCAAAATATTTGACTATCCTGTTCGTAGGCATTTTCAAATGCTTGTAACAAAGGGTGTGTTGGAGATGTATAATATTTTTGCATCACACTTTTTTCCATATAGGTTCATAGGTGTTTACTAGGATAATGACCACAAGGGCCTTTTTAAGCCTAGCCATGCATCCTAAATCTCTGACAAGTTTTGAAACCCTTGATAAGTGTAAGCAGGGGCCTGGGAGATGAACCATACAGGTTGCCCATGTCCATTACAGACATAGGTGCCAAACCAGGGATGAATTTCCTGTTCCCCATCTAATTGTCCTAGTTGCACTTGAATTGTGGTTAGGGAGGAACTCTGCTTTACATGGATGGGGAGTCTGTTCCATAGATGGGGTAGTCTCTGGGATGCATACCTGTCTGTCCAGTAGGTCCATCTCTAGAACTATATTTTTCATTAAAATGAATAGCCAGACTTGGAATTAAAATTCTAGACTAGATCAGATTATTTCCATACGATTACTAGGAATAAAATGAAAACCCCTTTCAAAAATTGAAAAATGTTTTGAATTTAACTCCATGTGACTGTAATTAAATACTTGTGTTTGAACCGCCCCTTCCTGATTCCGCCTGATGTTATAAAAGTAAATCAAGCCTGTGTTACTCCAGGGTCATGTTTTAATCTCTTTCCCTTTTGTTTCTTTCTTTTCTTGAGACTGGTGGTGGTGGGGGACATGAAATCCCATCAGAACCGTGTGGGATCAGTGAGCCGACCACTGTTTTCAGTTTATCCTTTTGTGTGCTTGGTTGGCCAGAAGTGTTTGCTGTTTGGCTCCTAGTTTCTTTTGCTTTCTGGATCCTGTTTGATCATCTTTTCAATCTACATAAATTATTTCCTTTGCTAAAATTAGGAAAGAAGTTTCTAAAGTAACCCTATTCGGATGGCTTTCAGATTGCATCTCCTTTTGTATACCTTTGCTATTTACAAGTATAATCTAAGGCTCATTCAACAAGAACAGTGTCTACTTACTTTAACCTTCAATAGAGGGTTACCAATTGATGACATTTATGTAGCAGTTACCCGGGCAGCAGTGCATGCCTTTGTGTCCCACTATAAGTTGGATGAACAATCGAGCACATTCATCTCTTGGCTCCACCATACTTGGGAATGTCCTTCCTTGATGCCACACAGTCGACAGCTTGGGATTCTGTCCCACTTTTGAAGAGATAAAAATAGACCACACTTCTTCCCTCACTCTGATTCTCCTTCCAGATTGTCACCTTTTGGTTTCTAGATGACTAAATGGAGATAAATTCCTGTCAGTGCCATTTAAACTGAATTCCTGTCAGAATCCACTACTAGTAGCTTGTGCTCCTTCTGTCATTGTATTTCTTTTCTTAGGCAGCTTCACTATAGTCAATATACCATGGATATAAAAAGTGTGCACACCCCTGATAAAATGCCAACTTTTTATGATCTTAAAAAATGAGACCACAATAAATCATTTCAAAACTTTTCCCACCTTTTAATGTGACCTATAACCTGTACAATTCAATTGGAAAAACAAACCTGTTTGGGGAAAAAATATAAAAAATAAAAACATACAATAAGCTGGCTGCACAAGTGTGCACTCCCTTAGACTCCTACCCAAGATTCAATAAATTATTAGTTTTATCAGCATGACACATCTTGACTTGACAATATTTGCCCACTCTTCTTTGCAAAAGTGCACCAAATCTGATTGAGGGCATCTCTTGTGCACAGCCCTCTTCAGGTCACCCCACTTATTTTCTAATTTAATTAGCTTTGGGCTCTGGCTGAGCCATTCCAAAACTTAATTTTCTTCTGGTGAAGCCATTCCTTTGTTGATTTGCATGTATGATTGGTGTCATTGTGTTGAAAGGTGAAACTTCTCTCCATCTTAAGCTTTCTAGCACGCAGATGGTGGTGTTTTGGTGATGTGACATGTTTTTTATGCCAAACATACCTTTTGGAATTGTGACCAAAAAGTTCACCTTTGGTCTCATCAGAACATAGCATATTTTCAACAAGCTTTTGGGAGACTTGAGGTATTGTTTTGCAAATTTTAGCCAGGCCTGGATGTTTTTTCTGTGTAAGAAAAGGCTTCTGTCTTGCCACCAGTTTGTCTTGTCTTTTCATCAATTTTGGAGGGATGTCCAGTTCTTTGCAACGTCACTGTTGTCCCATATTTTCTCCACTTTTTGATGACTTGTTTCGCTGTGTTCCATGGTATATCCAGTGCTGTGGAAATTTATTTTGTACCCTTCTCCTGACTCATACCTTTCAACAATAAGATCCCTCTGATGCTTTGTAAGCTCTCTGCAAACTATGGGTTTTGCTGTAGCAGGCAACTGAGTAAATATCAAGAAAATCTTACTAGGACAGCTGAACTTTATTTGGGGTTAATCAGAGTCTCTAATTGATTGCAGGTATGTACCCAAGAAGACAATGCTGTAATTTTAAATCAAAAGGTGCTTCAACAAAGTATTAGTTTAAGGGTGTGCACACTTAATTCAACCAGCATATTTTTTCACCAACAGATTTGTTTTTCAATTGAATTGTACTGATTATAGGTCACATTAAAGGTGGGAAAAGTTTTGAAATGATTTGATATTCTGTCTAATCGCTGTAATTGTGTCTTGTAATGTGTGTATAATATGTATATTCTAGACTTCTCTTCCAATGTTCTATCATCTTTGTATAACCAATTACTAACTATGGAGCTTTTCTCCCCAGGCCTCCGCTGAAAATGGAATACTAGCTCAGTCTGCCCATCCTGGTAAACAAATGTAAAATAAATTAAATAAAATAAATGTATTGTCTCTTTTTTTTTTATATCACAAAAACCTGGCATTAACAGGGGTGTGTACACTTTTTATATCCACAGTACACACACACATAATTTTAAAACTGTGCACCTGTAAGAGAAATCCCAATCTGAGTATCTGTGACTCAACCTAGGGTACTACAAGTAGGGGAGGAGACAGAGTTGTGGAAGTGATAAATTTGAGATCGGCACTGAGGTTGGGACCCATCAGATCTGACCACCCACATACCTGAAGTGGGCAAAAATGAGACAACATGGATCTAACATTATGGTTAAGTATACAGCTTTCTTTTATTTATTAGCAAAATGTGTGTGTGTGTGTGTGTGTGTGTGTGTGTGTGTGTGTGTGTGTATATATATATATATATATATATATATATATATATATATATATATATATATATATATATATATAGATATAGATATATATATATATATATATATATATATATATATATATATATATATATATATATATATATATATATATATATATATATATATATATATATATATATATATATATAGATATATATATATATATATATATATATATATATATATATATATATATATATATATTATTTATATATATATATATATACACATATAGATATAGATTCACTTTATATCCTCAAAATACTGAAATGTCGAATTCAGTATGTCAAGACTATAAAGTTGAAACCTTATGAACGAAAACTCAAGCACGAAATTCAAAATCTCACATACCAGAGATTTTGAATTAGCGCTTTGGTTGTCCAGAAACGCACACGCACAAGCTCTGTACTACATAAAAGCCGGGGGGCTAGTTCCCCCACACCCCCCTACTTAAATATTCTAACTCCGAGGTTGCACTACATGCAAAAACACACACAACACCACTACCCCAGCTAATTTCTCCTCGTACACACACCACAGCACCTACCCAAAACCCTTAACACATCAACACCTGAATCCCTAACTGCAGCGAAACACCAGAAGCACTAATTCAAAACCTCCGGTATGCGAGGCTTTGAATTTCGGTGTGTGTAAAAATAGTAACTGGCAGCCACCACAAATTTTGCATCAGAACTAGCATCTACTGCAAATCACACAATAGAGGAATGATATGATAACAATAACTACCCATTAATAACAATGCAGAATGTTTTATGCTGTGTAGCCATGCCAGTTTGCCATCTGAAATACCCAAGTTGGTAGTATTAGTGAATCCCTGTAGTGAAGGCCAAAGATAAAATTGTTTTGAATTTTAGTAATATGTCATGAACTCGACAACTGATATTTGCCCCTTTGGTGTTAACCTCTTGTTACAAACTATCAAGATCATGCAACCACAGACAAAAATTGGGCAACATTGATGTATAGGCAGGCAACAGTATTGCCTCAGTTTTTTAAGGGGTTAAGTTTCAAGTGATCCTCCACCACAGGAGAAATGATTGCAAGCAACCTTTTGAAGAGAAACATTTAGACACCCACCATACCTCTCAACTGTTCAGATTTTCACAATGTCCAGGATTTTGCCTTATATTTTTGGTCTGTTTCTTATAAAATGTGTGATTTTCTGGCACTTCACTGAGGATTGGAGTCAGTAAATAGTCTGATATTATTATAGCTTCAGAAGGTAGGTGCAGGAGGTAATGGCACTGAAAAGGTATTCCCTCTTAGAAGTCTGTGTCCCTGTGAAATAATTTTAGCTAAGATATAATTGATGGTGGTAAGGTAGCACTGCATTCACTAGGCTCGATTAGTGAGACTGGTGATATTCTGAGGAGCCTGTAACTATAGCTTCAGTCCATTGGTACAGTGTGAGCTCCATTTGGGGGGCAAACATTGGGGGGGCAAACATTGGCCAAAACCCAAGGTACAGTATTTGTGTTAAGTACCATGTGGCAATACAGCTTTTAGCCTCTTCCCCAATATATTAACAGCAGTTTGTATCTTGTAAACAAGTCCAGTTTGGCAAACTGTACAGATGTTTACATTATCAAGTAGATTTTTAATGGTATGTGATAGGCCAGGGGGTGTAGCAAGAAAATTCCATTTGGTACTCTCATGTTCTTCGTGCTACCTCCCTTGGACACCTATCACTTCAAAATGGACACAGCTCTCAAAATGCTGCCCTAAATACTACCCTCCAAGCAGTTAATAAGTTTATGTAACATCTTAGTCTATACCCCTTACAATTATTAAATATATTGTTTTTAGATTAGCAGTATTGCAGCTGTTTGAAGCATTTATTTAGACAGTTGTATGTATAACATGACCTGAAAAAAGCCATATTGATGTGATGCTCAGACAAAAGCAACTATGCAATTGTCTGAAAGCAGACTGAGGTAAAAATAGCCCCCGAAGCTAGGGATAACCATGAGGCATTTTTTTAGTTATGTCCGCAGTCTTAAGGGCAACATCAAACAATGTTTAGATTGTATTAGTTGTAGATGGCATCACCTATACTCAACTGGAAAACTATAGCAAATCTGCTGGCTGACAAATTCAGCTCAAATTTTATCTTCCCATCGCTCCAAGTTCTCCCTCAAGAAATACCCTCCACCACTCCACTGCCAGTTTTCAGCAAAACAGGTTGCCACATTGCTCTCTCAAATTAAAAACATGGTTTCAAAGGGGCCTGACAATATACCAGGTTGCTTTTTAAACCACTTTAAATCAAGACTTCAGGCCCATTAGGATCTCTAACTGCGACCTCCAGACTGGCTTTGTCCTGATAGTGGAATACAGCAACAGTCATCCCTCTACATAATGGGGGACCATTTACTGACCTGAGAAACTACAGATTCATACATTTGACTAGTCTTATAATCAAGGCCATGGAAAGAATAATTATGGACCTAATAAATAATGACATAGGAGACCTCCAAACACTGTACCCAACCCAGTTTGGCTTTGTCAAGGGCAGGTCATGCATACTGAATTTGATGAATTTCTTTAGGTCACTAAGGCCATAGATGAGGCTATAACAGTATATACCACTTACCTCAGCCTGTCCAAGGCATTTGGCACAATTTCCCACTCAAGTATTATAAATAAACCCTCGGAACTGAGCATAAATCCTTATGTCACAAGATGGATAGCCAATTGTCTCATGGACAGGATACGTTTGAAGTGGGCGAATCCAAATCCAGCAAGAAGCAAGTTTTACAAGTGGTATGCCACAGGGCTCAGTACTTGGACCATGCTTGCTTGGAATAGACTTATAAGTCGAATCAAATGTGGAGGGCTTCTGGATGACCATGTTTGCCAATGACTGCAATCTGGGGGCAATCGCTGAATCTCCCAAATAATGTAGATATCCTTCAGGAAGGTCTAGTTCAAACAACTGGTGCCAGAACCATGGCCTAAAACTAAATGCAAACAAATTGCATAATAATACCCTTTGGAAAGTCAAATACCCTGAAAAGTACATCAATAGGACCACCCATAGAGTAGTCTGAGGTGAAAGATCTAGGCATACAGATAGATACTAACCTGAATTTTGACTGCCATGTATGCACAGTGATGGGGAAATCCTTTTATGTGGGAAAATTGTACATAAAGATATGGCATCCAGAAGCATGGTAAATTATAATGCTGCTGTACTCAGCCCTCGAGTACAGTGCACCATTTGTCATGTACTTGGCTAGTCACTTACAGCAGCTGGAGTGACCTCGGTTGTTCTTACAAAGAAAATGCAGGGTGTAAACATGAACTATGTGAATAGACTATAAAAGTTCTATTTACTCTGTCTCCAACCAATTAGTAAGGGGTGTCTATGCCCTGACCTACAAGGCACTCACAAATCCAGCTCTGTTAAGCAACTACACAATCACAAGTCTAACCGCATGAGAGTCACCCGATCTAGGGATCTAAACCTAGCGACTCAAACGAAACATGGAGACAGATGTGTCTCGGAGATTGCCCCTTCTTTGTGACAGGCTTCTTATTCACATTAAGCAGAGCCATTCCCTAGCCCAGTTCAAATGCAGTTTGGATCATTGGATGGGGAAATACAAATTCACACCTGGGGTAGTGAGTATGTCCTTTATGGACAGGGGCAATCTGCATGGTACTTGATGCACAGGCACAAATTGATGTCATCTTTTTGCCCCTAAGGGCCATATATTGAATAAAAATTATGTTTTATACTGGCTAGGTTTATAAGGGCCAGGTTTATAAGGGCCATTAAGGTGCATCTCCTATGAACTTGTGTAGACAAGACCATAAGAAAATCATTCTGTTATCCAGCTCATAAGCAATGGTATGGTGTCCAAGTTATAGTACCACTTTACTCAGGCCTTCTCAGGCACATCTTTTGAGTACAATGACCCATTTGGCATGTACCTAACTAAGCACTTGCAACAGTCAGAATGTCCTCAAAGGTTCCTCACCAGGAGAATCCAGGATATGAATACCCAGTCTTACACAGATTGCCATAAGGCCTTGTCTCTGTACTCTGCCTCTCACTAACCTGAAGGATACAATCTATGCCACACATTTAAGGTGTCCTCAAATCCTGCAAAACAAAATGCACCAGAAACATTTGGATACATTGACCTAAAACTTTGCCTGTTACCTAAAAACAGCATGGTGGAGAGGCAAATGTGTATCTTGAAGGATCCCTGCACTATGGAATAAGAGACTCCTCCACATGGAGAGTTCACCCCTCACCTTATTCAAATGAAACCTTTATCAATGGATGGGAAAAAAATAAAATCACAAATTCACCCCATTTGGCCACCATATTTCTGATGGACAGAGCTAGACACTAAGTAAATTAATCTCAAGCTAACATCCCACCCACATAACCCTTAGCTACCTCCTTCCTAAAATATCCCACCATATAGGCATTGGGTTGGGCTGCATAGTTAGGCTTGTAAAGACCTTCATGGTCATGATCATTAGCCCAGTCTAAACCTATGAACCTGTCTCTACCATGGTAGAGCTTCATCATGCTAACCTGGCAGAGTCTTGTGATCTTACCCGATAATCCCACATCATGACCCTACCTTGCTGCCTGTAGCTTGCTCTGTTAAGCAGGAATAATCATTACCACCATTGACTCTTGCTGTATGTTTATAGACTTTAAATTGCAGTACTCTTGCTAGTTGCACCCGAATCAATTCCATCACATCTATTATGGCAAGTGTAATCTGAATCAATTCCATCAGATCTATTATGGCAAGTGTAATCTGAATCAATTCCATCAGATCTATTATGGCAAGTGTAATCCTTAAATCATTTCACAACACAAGACTTCCCATTTCTGAATCCTATTCATCTTTCTACTGGTATGTTAAATTTAGGGGCCCTGCACCATCTGAAGATAAAGCTGAAATATTTGAAAAAGCATTGCAGGGCAAATACTTAAATTCCCTCAAGAATTGGTCTTTGAATATGGTAAGCAAGATCATGAGGGAGAGAAACCTCTACACCAGAAAATTTTTGTATTGGTGGGAGTTTAGTCTTTAGAGACATTGATGCTACAATATGTCCATAAGCATGTTAGTGGAGTGATACGAAATTGCCATTGAAACCATAGGGTTATAAATGCACTGAGATGCAGTTTAGAGCATTTTCCTCAACTTTTAATCATGTGGTTGCCTGAACAAAAATGTAGTCTTATTTTTTCTATTCAAGAAAAAAATAATTTGTGTCAAAGGCTTAATGTTCAAACCTGAGAAATCGGTCATAGCTGCCATTAAACACAAGTTAAATGTTTTTTGAAAGTGTACATAAAAATCCTATCTGGGAATTCTGCCTGTCATCCTGCAACCCCCCCCCCCCCCAAAAAAAAAAAAGTTAGCATCTGGGAGTCCTTCAGGGGTTAGATTGGGATTAAAGCAAAGGAGCAAATAGCTGTAGTCCTCTAATTCAAGTGACTGCTGTCATATATGTGCATTTCATTCCTCCTTGCCCCCAATATGTAACCACCTGCGCATGTGCCTGATGTTTTATTGTGAAGGAAGGGAAAAGTAATCATCACAGTAATATTCCAACTTGTTGCTCTTAAAGAATACACTCTCTCCTTACATAAGCTATACTGACCTTCACACACCTCTTAGGTCTGTGAGAGAAGTAAAAGAAATGATGACCACTCTGTCGCCAGCCCCAGTGGAAATTGTGATGACCTGTGTACACTTTGAAGTTTTATTACGAAGAAAATGTAAGACACAATGACCAGTCCATCCACACCCTCACACAAGCTACAGCAACCTTCTGTACACATATCTGAGCACGGCTGGTTTTAGAATTTGTGTTTTTGAGTAAGAGTCCATCACTAAATCCATGTTAAAATCCATTTATACAGTCTGGGGTGTGACTGCCACCAACTCCTAGTAGCTGTAAAGGTGTGGATGTTTATAGGTTCATAGGTAAGTACTAGGCCATCTGCCTGAAGGCATAAGTAAGCCTGTCCAGAATGTGTTGGCTTTCGCCGCCCCCTTAGATTAGTTCCCTGTGCCTCTGTCCAGCAGAGCCATTGCAGTGATCCCCAGGGTAAATTTTCTGTTTCCCATCCACTCGTCAAGGTTTCTCTTGAAGAGTGTTAGTGAGGGGCTCTGCCTAATGTAGATTGGAATCCTGTTCCAAAGCATGGGGAGTCTCTGGGGCAGGTATCTAGCCCTCCAACAAGTCCTAGTTATGGTGAGATTTAGAACCCTAGAGCATGTGGCTCTTGGGGATTTTTTTTTTTTTTTTTTTCTTAGGTGGAGCATGTCCACCAATTCTGGGTGGGACATGGCCTTGTATATCAGGCAGAGATCACCTCTGAGTAGGCGGTATGCAACAGAGTACAGCTGGAGTTTCTTCAGTCAGGCTACATAGGGCATCTGTTTGAGGCCAGTAATCCTCTTGGTGAGGTACTTCTGTGGTCTTTCCAGCTGTTGCAGGGGTGTCTTGTAAGGTACATCCCAAATGGGGCGTTTTACTCTCTGATGGGTCTGCATGAGTAGAGGGGCACAATAACCTCTTTTGTTCTAGATACGAACCCGTGGACCACATAGAAGGATTTTCTAACCACCTTGGCAATATGATTATTAAAGGGGAGATTACTATCTACTTGGGCCCCCAGATCCCTTATTTCATTTTCTGTATTTAGGGGACTACCACGTATGTGGCAGCTCACGGGTACTTTTGTTTTTTCCAAAGGGGATGACTATGCACCTTTTGGCGTTTAGCTTGAGGCCATGATTTTGACACCAGGTATCTGTCTCAGTGAGACCCTTCTGGAGGATGTCTGTATCAGCCCGAGGGTCAGTTATGGCCCCCAGTTTGCAGTCATCTGCGAACTTGGTCAGCCATAGTCCTCCTGTGCTTGCCTGTACATCTGAGAAGTATATACCTAACAGGAGGGGTTCCAGGACTGAGCCCCGGGGAACACCACTTGTAAGCGGTTTAGAGTCAGACCTAGAGCCTGCAACTCTCACCGTGTGGGTTCTATCCATGAGCCAATTGGCAACCCATCTCGTGACATAGGGGTTTATGTTCAGGCTGGTGAGCTGGTCTATAATACCAGAATGGGGAATGGTGTTGAAAGCCTTTGCGAGGTCTAGGTAAGCTGTGTGGACCTCCTTTCCCTCATCTAATGCCTTGGTAACTGTCTCAAAAGTCCACCAGGTTTAGGAGGCATGATCTGCCCTTAACAAAGCCAAACTGGGTAGGGTCAAATGTTTGGAGGTTTTCCAATGTCTCTGTTAATGAGTTCCATGATGATGCGCTCCACAGCCTTGCAGACAAGGCTAGTCAGTCTTATAGGGTGATAGTTCCTGGGGTCCATTGTGGCTCCACCTTTGTGGAGTGGGATAACTGTTGCTGTGCACCACTCTATGGGTATATAGCCTGTAGAGAGGCTGAGTTTGAATAGTGTGTTTAGGTGAGGGGTCAGTTCATTTTGGAGTTCATGTAAGAGACAGCCTGGGACACTGTCCGGTCCCATTGGAGCTGGGTTTTTGGCTTTGGATAGGGCTGTTTTAACCTGTGTCTCGGTGATTGCTGGGGCTTTACATTCTTCTGGTATGGTTATGGGCCCTTTATGGGGTGAGAAGGGGGCTGAAGTTTGCACTAAACCTGCCTGCCAAAATGTTGGCAATAGCAGTCGGTTCAGTGCATTTTGTGCCATTCTGCACTAACTCGGAGCCGATCTGAGTTTCCACTTAGGTTCTTGACATAGCTAAAGAACACATTGTGGTTATCTTTGGAGTTCTTGGCAATTTTTCTTTCAAAGCTAGCCTTGGATGATTTTATGAGGGATCGTAGTTTCTTGCTAATACTGATCAGGGATCAGTATCAGCAAGATACTGTTTGATGTATTTTCTTATTTTTTGAAAGTAATTACTTATTAACCTGCTTTTTTGCAGCTATCAAAGAATTGTGTATGAGCCTGGCATGATTTCTTGTGTTCACTGTTTGTTTAAAACTGATTCTTTGTTTTTATACCCACACAAGGTCCTGACAAGGTCCTGACAAGCCAGGTCTGTTACAAGATGTACAAACATGCTGCGTTCTCACCTTCAGAGAAACTGGAGGAATGCTGCTGTTGTAACTATAGCATGTCTTTGGAGTGCTGGAGGAAACTAGATGCCCTGGGAAAACACATACAGAGACAGGGAGGGTAGATAGGGTAGACACTTGGAAAAATGTAAGCAGACTGGGAGGGCATGCAGATTCCATACAGAAAAAAAAAAACACTACAGCCAAGAACACTACAAGACTAAAAGCCGTGGGAATTTGCAGAGCTTCTTATTGCAACACTTTAGTTAACAGCTGCTTTCTTTCTCTCACACACCTGATCACTATCCATGATCTCACAGAATATCCCTGATAATACCAAAGATTTTGTCCTTGTCCCTTGCAAAAATGTTTGATTTTCTGTTAAATCATTCAGGGTTACAGTCAGTGATGCAAAACAGAGTTTTAAACTTATTGCTCATATAATGCATGTTGTAAACATGTTATACTGTAAGTGAATTAGGGTAGTAATTAAAAAGTGTTCCTGATTTTGAACCTTCATTATTTTTAGCTTTGCCCAGAATTATTGAGCAAAGCTGTTGAGGGTTATAGTATCTGGCATCCAGAAATGTTCCTGAAAGAGAAAACCAACCCTGGATATCAGGAATGTCTCCTCTTCACATCTCAGTTAAGAATTGAGATCAGTCACTCTGAGCTACCAATCACTAGCGCGTAACCTCCCTCATATCTATTCACTGATTATTGGCTTTATCTCAACAGGGTCATAGTTTAGGTTTAGGATAAAGAATGTAATCGGAAAATTAACTTTTTCCCTTACTAATCTTCCCCAAACGGCTTTTGTGCATCTGCCACAAAATAATGGATGATCAGGAGACCCCCCCCCATAGCAATGGGTATTGCTGATGACTACCAGCCTCTATGATAGTTTTACTGAACAGAATTCCCACCAGAAGGCTGTATCTTAGTCAAAGGCACCATGTCAGTAGTAAAACATGAAATTGTGAAGCATGAACAGTGTTACTGCAATCCGCAATATCTTTAAATGTTAAGAGAAGTGGTGCCAGTCCTTTGCTTTCTTCGCCCACCACAAGGGGACCAAATGTCCTAGATATCATACTTGCCAACACATTGGGTGGGGGGGGGGTCACTGCATTCCCCCTCCCCCATGTGATGCCCTCCCTGGTAAGGTTCGAAGTAACTGTTGAACTTGTCTCCACCACAGGAGCAAAAAAGCTACAAAACTTTTCCAAAGCAAACTACAGCCTTCTAAGCGATGGTATAAAACGTTTTATAACCCCTGCAAATACAGGCAACAATGACTGCTATGCAGATGTATACACACAGGCTCTGTCTAAACACTTGAGCAACTGTACAGAATTGGCTGTAGCTGACTGGATTAAAACCAGGTCTGTCTGAGAAAACAAGCCACCCTGGTGGACCTAAAGTACAAACAGGTTCTAGAACAATTATTCCCTTCATAGCTTGAACAAACAAATCCGTAATTGTATAAGTCTTCTAAAGTTAATTGCAAAGGTAAAATGGTACCACTCCTACTATAATGGAGGAAACTGGAAAATAGCTTGCTGACAGATTTGGTGCAAACTTAACCCCCCCCCCCTGTCCCCACCAGCCATACCCCAAAGCATACCAGACATCAGTCATCTGCCTAGTATCTGCAGAGATCAGGTCATATCTGTGTTGTCCAAGGCTAATAACATGGCCTCAGTGGAACCAGATAACATCCGAGGTTGCTTATTAAGCAATCTAAAAAAGGACGTAGCAGGACCCACTTGGCATTCTTTTTAACCATAGCTTGAGAATTGGCTTTGTTGCAGCAGAGTGGAGAACAGCAGCAGTCATTTCCTTACAAAAAGGGGGGCCATCAACTGACCCTGGCAACTATAGACCCATAAGCCATAACCAACCTCATCTGCAAGGCCATGGAAAGAATCATCATGGACCTTAGCCTAGTACTTGCCTATGAACCTATGATATCTGCTCATCGGCATTTATAAGCCTAGCCAGAATGTGTTTTGGCTTTCGCCACCCCCTTAGATTAGTTCCCTGTGCCACTGTCCAGCAGAGCCATTAGTTCCCTGTGCCACTTGACCTTCAGACTCGACCCAATCCAGTTTGACTTTGTTAGGGGTAGATCATAATTATAAAACCTAGTAGACTTCATCCAGGGCTTTTCCTTCCTAAAAGAAGGAAAGATCATGCATACTGCTTATCTTAACCTAGCAAAGGCTTTTGGCACAATCCCCCATTTGGGTATCATTGAGAAACTCTCCCAGCTGGGGATTAACCTTTTACATCACTAGATGGGCAGCCAACTGGCTCACCAACAGAATACATGCTGTCAAAATTGGTGACTCCACCTCTACCAGTAGACCTATCACTAGTGGCATACCACAAGGATCTGTGCAGGGCACTTTAGTCCAGGCTAAAGTAGGCAGCCTATGGATTACCAAGTTTTCTGATGATTGCAAACTAGATACAATCATTGAGTCCCCCAATGATAACAATGATAACATATTATAGGAGGGGCTAACACAGACTGATGTCAAAGCCACTGTCTAAAGCTAAACACAAAGTGCATTATTATCCACTTTGGAAAAGCAGAATTCCTGCTAATTACAATATTGGCAGCAACCCCCCCCCCCCAAGTCCAAACCCAGTGGTGTGAGATCTGGGAACACAGGTAGATAGCAGTCTGAATTTCGACCACCAAGTTTCCACCATGTTAAGGAGTGCCTTGTACATTACACATCTCATAAGTAAGCAGGTCTAAGGATGTTATATCTCCATTGTACACTACGATCATTAGACCATTTTAATAGAGTACAATGCTCCCTTCTGCATGTACCTCACCAGACACCTGCATCAGTTGGAGAGGCCGCAGAGGTTTCTCACCAAGAAAATATGGCTTCCAAACCATGACAGACTTGGATTGATACTCTGTATAGGTTGCTGAGAGGCAATTTGTGGCTGGCCTACAGGACAGTCTCTGACTCTGGCTTAATGGAAATACTGCACATCCACAAGTCAAATGGCACATCAGTCGGTCACTCTAGGGATCTTAACCTAGCCTGTGACATTAACGGAGCATGCTGGAGACTAGCGAGAGAGATGTCTTCCAGAGATTGACGCTACTCTGGAATAAACTTCCAGTTCATGTGAAGCAGAGCTCCTCACTGACTATTCAAGTGCAACCTGCGCAAATAGATGGGAGATTACAAATCCACCCTGGTGGTGGCAGCCATGCCCCTCATTCAGGGGTAGTTGGTATGTATCATAAACTCGCTCTGTGAATTACGTCCATCAAACCAAGGACAACTGAGACAAATCTGGATTAACATGGCTGGGCTTGTAAGGGCTCTAAGGCTGATAGGTAGGCTAAGAGTTACTACTACCCACCTAGTTTATTAAATGCAAAAGATTGCTGTAGTAGCTTTTGTTTTGATATTCATATACAAATTATGAAAATAAGAACTTGCTGTGGTTGGGAGGGGGGCACAGTGACCGTTGGGTAAGCTAGTGCCTAAAGCCAGTTATGGGTAGTAATGTTGAAAAGGTATTGGCCCTTTTTGAAAGTGTGTGTGACTGTGTGTTTGAACAATAATTTAGCCTAGCTTTGGGGGGAACAAAGCCCGTAAAGTAGGGATATATTTTAAATATTGCTCTTACAAACTTAGAAAGTTGCTAGAGTAGCAGGGTTTGTTTTAACATACATTTTCTGAAGGATTTGAAGTCAAACTCAAATGTATATTTAGGGACTTCAATCCTCAGATCATCCCAGTGATTTGCCGGAAAACTAAACATTTTGAGGAACAGATCAAAAAATCTGGACATCCTGTGAAAATCTAAATAGTTGAGAGGTATGCCTAGCTACTGTTTACAAAAGAAGCATGGAAATGCAATGAGGGGGTGTGAGGTGTGGGAAATCCTGGAAAGCTACACAAAATGATCCTTATTCAAATGTGACACTCGGTGTCCAGGTCCAAAGAAACCATGTCCATTTACTATTAAGTACCTGACATATGCTGTCAATGGTATAGTCTGTAGAGCCATCCTTAACAGCCACCACTAGATAATGCCATATAATCAGTGCTGTTACAACTGAGAAGCTGAAAATGTGGCGAGCAAGGCACCATTATTGATTTAAATCAATATAGCTGTCCAGCTTCATATTAGATGATTAAAAATTTAAAATGAACAAGGTAATGGTCAGATCCCTGCTAAATCCAATAGCTGCCCAGATTCATAGGTACCAGTGAAAACTGTCTTTAAGCAATGACTATAAAAATAGTTCCACAAAGTGTGCAATACTCAATCAATAACTTCAATTTTACCCAGAGCAAGCCTCTGTGAAACTGATTAACCTGACTGAAGAAGGGACCAGCTAGTTTTTCTCTCAAATAACCATGTGGTTAGTAAAAGAAGAAATCTCATCTCTCATTCACTTCCCACAAACATACTCCATGCGGTTAGTTTGCAAATTCTACTTGGAGCAACAGAGTTAAAAGCTAGTGTATTTGCATGTGTTACGGTGTATGACCTAGTTAACCTGAATGAAATGCAACACTACAGGACTCTCTTGTGCATCAATGTGGCTAACTGGATTCAACATTAAGGGCCTCCATGAATGATGAAAAAGAGAGAGAAAGAGTGATCAATAACTCTGATATCCACTTTCAAAACATGCACATAGACTATGGGAAAGATGTTTGTGTAATTTATGTACCATTTCAGATTTGCTTAATAGAAGAGGCACTTAATCATGAGTTTACATTGAGGATGCACTAGGTCACTTGTATCATGAATGTCAAGCATGAAATGTTCTTTTTGTTTAAATTATGTAACTGGTTAATGCTGTGGTCAGATCAGTCTGTATCTTGGATAATTTTCATTATAAATTTCACAGTGTAGTGTCATTAACTCTGGTAAAAAGTAATGGAGCATGTGGTCCTAGTGCATTTAATATGCATCACAGCTCCATTGTGATCCTAGAGAGCTCAACGTAAGAATCAACTTTGGCACATGTGGAAAGGAAAAAAAGAGTCTTTGCTTGCCTGTCTTCTTAGTGGGAGCTGGGGAGGGAGGGATGCAAGACTACTTGCATATTGGGAAGTCCATTCTTTCTAGTTGTGGTGAAGACTGGAGCTCATGACATTTGTCTGAGCAACTGGGATAGACTGTGAGGCCTAGTCATTCTAGAGCCCAGGGTATGGACATTTCCAGGCTATCTTGCCTACTCTACAAACATTGACACCAGAGCAAGGGGGTATGGCTTACCTTGTTAAAATACTGTTGCTATGAGAAAAATTGACTGTTAAGCTTGCTTGCCTCTGTGGGAACCATATTAACCCCAGTATAGGGAGCTTGTGACAGCAGTCTAAAGAGGTTAGTCACCTGGGTGAAACTGCATGAATGGTTTTGGAATGAAAAATGGCTTGGGAGTCTCACTGTAGTGGAGGTTCAGCTCAACCCTCCAAACTGCAGATATCCCACAGCAAGGCAATTTGCTTGGTCTTAGGTAGCCCAGAAGGGGCCAATGTATTTTTTTTTAAATCTGGTTGGTTCTAGGCTAGTGGCCTCTCTTCAGGGGAGACTAAGATAACGTCTTTCAAGGCTGTGGCCACTTGCAGTGTTTTGAGGAGGTTTACCTGGATGCATTCTCAGAATCTCCAAGATTATGTAAAAATGAGACTTAAAATTCTCCTTTGGATAGTGATTTAGTTTTTTTTTTCTCTGCTGCAGAGGTGATGAAACAGTGTGATGAAAGGGGTAAGTTAATAGGGAATTTTAAAGATTTTTTCAGACCCCTTTCCAATTTTTTCTAAAGGATTCTTTATTTTGTTTGTTTAACCCCCAATCCAGTTTTTACAAAAGTCTTAACAAAATGCAGATAAACAGATTTTTTAAGAAGAATTGGCAAGGGATTCAAGATTTCAGAAGACCCCTAAACAAAGGACATTCCAACAAGTCATGACTATCAAAGGGATCTTGTACTCTTCTCCCACCATGGCAGCCCCATTTCCCTTCAAGAATGTCTGCATCTCTTCTTTGTTTGGTAATAGTTTTCAGACCAATGGGTTCTGAAAATCATACATCAATGTTACAAATGGCAGTGTGAAATCTTTCCATTCCAGGGGGTAAATCCTCATCCACCTGACAATAGTCTTATTTCCTCTTGTTTTTTTATTTATTCCCAAGGATGTTTTTAGTGCCAAAGAAAGAAAATCATTTGACCATGCCAATCTGTTTTTTTCTTCCTTCCTCATTTGTTTTCTTGTAACACTAGATTTTAAAAGATGCTTATTGCATCCCTATTCATTTCAGGTATTTTTTAAGGCTTTGTATATCTGGATCACATTATTAGTTCTCTGCCTTTCCCTTTAACACTCTTGGTACAATTAACAGTGTTCATCTCCAGTTATAGCTGATTATAGGCTACAGAGTATTCACATTTTTCCATATTTAGATCACTTTACCTTTGCAGAGTATATTTCAAATTGCCAGAAATCTCTCCCTTGGGTAGGAGACCTCTTACACAGCCTGGGATTCAAAGAGAACATTCAAAGTCAACTCCTCTACATGGGATTACATGGGATTATGTTCCTGGTGTGTTGGTTGAATACCTGAATTCAAAGAGCATTTCTTCCACAGGAAAAACTACATCTATATCTAGATCCATTGCTAAGGCTTTCCACTTTGACTGCAGTGACTGTAAGGGAATACCTCAGGATTTTGAGTGCCACGATACCCCTGGCAAGAACCCACATGAGAAAAGATTCAATGGTATTTGAAATCCCTTTGGTCCCAGCACCAACATCCTTTGTTTATTCAAGTTCCAGTGCTGGGGGTTGTCAGAAAAGGAGAAATCACTTGGTGGATACTGGAAATCCTTAAATCTAGGTCTTCCCCACCCTCTCTCCCTGTATGAAAGGAGACTATCACTACAAACAACTCCTGACTTTGCTTGAGGAGCAGTTTCAGGAGGAATAAAAATGCAGTGTGTGTGCAACATCAAGGACTGATGTAAGCACGTCGGTATGAGATGCTTACCCTGATCAAGGCACTCAACTGTCTGAATCGACTTTGGACCCCAGGATCTCTTAAACTGGTTACAGACAATACCCACAGTCCCGTGGTACATCAGCAAGCAAGGGGGGGACTGGGTTGTAACCCCTCTCGAGACTAGTCATGTTAGCTTGGAATATAGCTTCACAGCATAGTCACACTGTACATGCATTCTAAATTCTGGAAGAGCAAAATTGTGTGGTAGACAAGCTGAACAGGACAAGGGCAAGCCCTCACAAATGGAAACTAGATCATGTGGTATTTTAAGATTTGATCCATGAATTTCTCATGTAGACCTAGTTACCTTCTCTAAACTATCTGCTGGAAAGATTCTGCTCCAGAACTTCATGCAAGAAGGCCTGCAACATAAGATACCTTTCCTTCTCTTTGGTTAGGAATGTTCATGTATGCTTTTTCACCCTTTCTGTTGATATTTAGGGTATTTCTGAAGATTAAGGAGGAAGTGCCAAGATTACTGTGGGGACTTGTAGCCCAGGTAACAGAGGGTTCTCCCTTTTGTAAAAGGCTGGGGCAATTCCCACAACTGTTCTCACAGAATGGATCTAATCACACAAGATCAGGGATGTTTGAAGCACCCTGCCCAGTTAACTTCAGTTGACTTGCCTGAATGATAGGACCTTAATTCCATTTAGGCACCTGTTTACTGAGGGCATGGAGGCAAGAAAGATTGCTATTAGAAAACCATGTATTATCAAATGGGAAAAGGTTGTCTAGTTGGAATTAACACCATAAAGTGCCTATTCAGGGCTAGTTGTTCTTTGGTTTTATAATAATTTGTAAGTTTCTTTCCTATGGTCTTTTTTACTCCTATATCAAGGTTCATTTATCTGCCATTTCAGAATGTCTACCAATGGATCCTCTTTCAATGCATTCTCATGTCAAAATGTTTTCGAAAGGGGTTTTGCCTATGAGGCTTCTAAGAAAAGTGGTGGCCCCTCCTTGGAATCTTAATTTTGCTTGAGAAACACATACTCCATTTGAACTAGCTAACTTGGTTGATTTGAGTTTCTTACTATGGAAAAGTTTCTTAATGATTGCTGTAACCTCCTCTGCAAGAACTGTATCAGAAGTGTAAGGATTTTTGCTAAGTCAACCCCTACATCACTATACACATTCACAGGGTTTCTTTGGGCTCAGAAGAAGGATTAGTATTCAAAGTGGTATCCAAGCTTGTATTGAGACAAATTAGCCACTGTCCATCTCCCCACTTTCTTTCCTGAACCTAAAAATGAAGGATACTCCATACCATGGAATGCCAAAGGCAACTCTGGTACTATGTTGACAGAACTAAATCATTGTCAGATCTTTGGATCAATTGTTCATTTATTGTCACGGTAAGAGGAAGAGACAACCTGTGTCAAAGCAAACTATTTTCAAATGGTTTTCACCACAACAAAACTATTCCAGGCAGGGTCAATGTCCACTCTACTTGGCCTTTGGCTTCATCTATGACTTTTTGGCTTGGATTCTAGAAGTATTCTAGAGGCAGCACCTTAGTCCTCTGTTCATACTTTTACAATGCATTGCAAGCTTGATTCCTTTTCTAGGTCTAGATCAGGCTTTGCTAGCCCCATTCTCCAGGGGCTCCTGGACCCTTCTTCCACCTTCCAAATGTACTAGTGTACTCTACTATACAGCTAAGCCTACTAAGACGTGATAATATGATGAACATAGTACAATTGTGTAAATAAACTTCTCACAACAGTAGATGTTCAGATTATCACAGATTATCACTGCTACAGTAGCTGTTCCTGCCGTTCCTCCCCTCCCCCACCCCCTTGTTTTCTGGTGCGTTTATGCCAGGGAGTGGACATTTAGTTTTTTTTTTTCCTATCATTGTCTTCAGGACTCTGCCTCACTTTCTCAGTTGGCATAAAAGGTCTGAAGGGGTTGGTACCCAAACTTGTTTTTAGTCAACTCAGTTCAAGCTTAGTGGGCACTTGGAAGATGCCCTGAAGCTTTGGAGGCTGGCCGTCTGTTGTATCCTATGCAGGATGTCATGCATATAAGTGAGGCTACTGCACTAGTGATTAAACTTCTATATTAAGTTTACTTACACAGCTGTATTTTCTGATGACACATTATGGCTTAGAAAATTATTGTAAACTTCATGTAGACAGACTACAGCAGTTCAGGACATTATGACAATGTGGAAAATCATGAGAAATAGGGTGGGAAAATGGATCCTATGAGCAATATATTGCTTGATAAACCGTGAAGAAGCAAATATTCCTGACTCCTTACTCTTCCCCATACCAGCTGCAACCATTGTCTGATCTGCTACGTAAGCATTGGATAGCATTGCACTTTCAGAGTAAAAGTGAATCACGAGTGCAAAATATGTAAAAGTTAGCAATAATAGTCTTAAGATCCACTTTTTTATAAGATAATCCCAATATAGATGGTGGAGAAGTGGAAAAAATGCATACATTTAGGATAACAAATAAAATGAATCCAAAGCAAGTGACCTGAACAAGTTTGTTTCTCTCTGGCAGCTTTGTATAGCAAGGAAATTAAAAAGTAAATAAGCTACTGACTACGATTAGAGTTCTGTATGAATCCTTGGGGTGCATCGCTGTTAGCCTGTAAAAATTAAACTTGTGAACTTTATTCCTCTTAAACTTGCTCAGGCATTAAAATTAACCTGTTCTTCACTGGGAACCAAGTTCAAATGGTGGAACTAGATCAAGCAGTTGTACCTCTTAATGTGTCTCTGGACTTCTCATGCATCTTTGGTTTACACATTTTCTTTTATAATCTTCACTTGTGTTAAAGATGCAAATAGTCTATGTTGATGTGTATACAATATCATTATTTCTGCTTTGAAGCGTTGTTTGTATTCATTTTTAATGTAGGATGCTCCTCCTCTGAGAAATGAAGAACTTGCCTTACTGTATTATGTCTCCTATTGCTACATTTAAGAGACTTGCTGTAGCATGGAAGCCCTCCACGAGTCATACTCGTCCATGTATTTTTCCTGCTACACTATTTTCCCTCTCATCTTAGCTAGTCATGTAATTTTCAAAGCTACACTGGTTTTAAAATTGTGTTGATTCAGGCTTTAAGTCAGGGCCAGAACATTAAGCAGTTGTTCTCTGGCACACACAGTTTGCATCCAATCTAGTATGTCTGCTATTGACTTGACTTTTTCATCTTTAGCTTGTGACTTTTGCCATGGATATAATTACCCAGTGACCAACTCCCAGGCTGCTTCCTTTAGACGAGTATACAGAGTAAGAGTCTAGCAGTGAAGGCATTCTTTTAACTCCTCCACAAGTTGGCTAAGTTATCTGGAAGGTGGTGAAACCTAATGGTGTGTACGATGTCCAAAAATGAAATCTATACCCGTACTGACTGAAGATGGTGTTGTCATGTCTTACAGTAACCTAATGTTAAATTATCCCAGTTCTAGGTACAAACTAGTATTTTTATCAGCAGGTGCCCATTTCCTAAAACTGTTATCGATTTGACAACAAACTAGTACAGAAGTACCCTGCTTCAGAAATGAAGGAAAAATAAGTGCTGTAACAAACCTGTTATCTTGCTCTGTGCTTGTCTACCTTAGACCCTGCACTATTTTATATAGCTGTGATTGGGGTTAAGCCACCTTCCCAATTCATAAGTGCTGATGCTACAATACCCGTAATGTTTGCCAAGCTGTCTTTTGTCCATTTCTGAACATTTTTCCATCTTTGCTTATTTTTAAGACTTCTGCTGTTTGCATAGTTGATTGTTGATTGTATGTTGATGTGATCTGAAGGAATTAATGTGTAGCTTCTTGTTGTAGGGCATAGAAGATTAGGTGATTATGTAAAGGTGGTTTTGGCAGCTCATTTTTCAATTTTGCAGCTATATAGCTTTATTTCAACAGTGATTATAATCTTGAATGCAACCATACCTGTTTTTCAGCAAAGATCATTTTATGGATGTCTTTATACTGAGAGTTAACAGGTCTTGCATCACTGCACTGTTTCTAAAGTGTCTAAATGACCCCTACTGAGAGTAGGGATTCTGTGCCACAGAGGTGTAATCCATTAAAGCTGGTCTCGTAGAAACATTCTTACTGAAAAATGTGAACAAGTTTTGTAGCTTCAGTTATAAGATCCTAGTGTGCACTGACAACATTTATAATCTTGTAGTTTTCAATTATTCTCTGTCAAAATCTGCAATTTAAGACCTTTTATTTCAGCCATAAGCGTTAAGTCTTTTGGTACACACGAAAAGCTTAAAAATGCTTCTGTACTTCAGTAGCCTAGAGCTGAATTATAGTTTGAATTCAGGAGTTGGCTGACTGTTGCTCTGACTTGTCATAATCCTGCTTTTTTTCTCAGCAGGATGGAGAGTAGTACACAAGAAAAAAATGTGTTGCAGGTTTGACCCATAGCAGTTAATGCTGGGTGCGCCCTAAGAATACTTCAAATTGTTTAAAATACCTGAATTCTTTAGAGCACAGGTTGTTGTTTGAGCCTAGACCTATAGAAAAATGAAACTGGACCAGACATCAGCAGTGATGGAGATCATGCATCCTACTTAAAATGTACTACAGTGAGACCCCGAGTAATGTAGAAATGAGTGTAGTGCCTGAGCCTTGGTAACATGAGCCAGATGATTTATTCTGGCCTTCTCTAGGCTAGTATCCATGTCCAGATAACCAGAAGTATATGCAGCAATTATGCCCTATAGCAATGGATTTGAATTGTGGATATTTTAAGTACACACTAAAGCATAGTTCATGTGAAAGCGTGTTCTTTGTTGATGTATATATGGGTGAACAAAAATTTAAAGACAAAACAAATGGAATGCCAGTATATAATGCTGAAAAATAAATCCCATTGCTCCTTTTGATCACATCTTCTGTATTCATTTTGATGTAATGATGATCTCATCTTGCCCTTGACACTTGGGAGGTGGTGCTTTACTTGTTTTGGGTCCTCACTGTTTAACAGCTCCTCAGTGAAGAGCCCCCTCCCCCCAAAAAAATCCTGGACAACAGCAACATTTTCTCCTTTAAGCTTGCCCATCAAACTTGCATACAACATACTAACTGAGATCTCCATATTATTGGAGAAAAGGAAATAGTCTGAGAAATGACAATATCTGGTTCTTATTTAGCCAAAGTCAGTTTCTCTCTGAAGATCTTAACTGCCATAGGAATATATGGTTATGCTTCTTGGCCTTTATTTATTTAAAAATAATCCAGTGATAGACTGAACAATATGTTGGAACATTTACATGCTGCCCCCTTAAACCAGGGATGAATTTGTGGTTACCCATATATTCATTCAAATTACATTTGAATGGAGTAAGGAAATACTTTGTTTTATGTGGAATAAGAGATGTTTCCATAGTAGTGGAATTCTGTGAAATTACTATCCCTCCAAGATTTTTTATTTATCTTGCAGAAAAGGTAGAGATCCCCTAAGTGGATGTTTATGCCACCACTGGACTTGTGAATACATAATGGGTCTGACCGAAAAAGGGTCTGAGCCTCTCTACATGAGGCAAAGGTCACCTCTCACTGATTTGTACAATACTGAGGAGAGGAGCAACACTTGAGCTGGTCAGCATAGTGCTGTGATTTAGGCATTTGATTTTCTTAGGAAGCATTGTGATGGTTCCAGGTGTGACAAGTGTTTTAGAGAAGTACCTACTTAAAGAGGCATATATTCAATGGTCAGCCTAATGAGCACAAAGTTCAGTGGAATAATTACACCCCTGTATCGTGGTGGTGCAGCAGTTAGCATGTCATCTCACAGCCAGAGGCCCTCCGGTTCGATTCTTGGCTGGGCTACCTTCTGTGCAGAGTCTGCATGCCATCCCTGTGGTCATGTGGGTTTCCTCCCTCCATTACAAAGACATGCAGTAGGTGGATTGGCCACTCTAAATTGGTCGTAGGTGTGTGTGTGGTGCAGATGAACTACTGTGGCAAGGCTAGCCACCTGGCAGTGTAAACCTTGGCTCAAGATGATTGTCACTGCAGAAGTGACACCCCATGTGCCAAAATGGGAAAAAGGGGTTGAGGATGGATGGATCTGGACACCATACATTTTGTATATAAACCTGTGCAATGAAAAAGAACTGATCAAAGGACAGTTCATTGTTTACATAGGTTGCCAGATCCCTGACCATCAATTTTCAGGGGAGTTTTGTCAGTGGGATAGTTAAAAATGTGTCATGCTTGCCAAAAGATAAGATTTATGTTTCTTGGCATTTGGTTTGAGTCCACAGTTTTGACACCAGCTATTTATTTGGAATAGTCCTCTTGAAGGATCATAGTGTCCTCTGGGAGTTTAAACGTGGGTCAGCCACACATAATGTTGGCTTTCATCTCCAAGAAGTAAATGCCAAAGAGGAGTGGCCCAAGGACTGAACCCTGGGATAAACTGCTAATGACAGGACTTGTGGAGGAAATGGAACTGCCCACCTTCATGTCTTGTTTTGTTTGTGAACCAATTTGTTTTCTGAGTGCACGGGTATTTACATTTAGCTCTGAAGTTTTTCTGTGATAACAAAGTGTGGACGGTGTTAAATGCCTTTGCAAGGGCTAGATATATAGTATGTACAGATTTGTCCTTATCCATTGAAACAGTAACTTTGTCAAAGAAGACAACCACATTAAGTAGGCAGGCTTCATCCTTTATGAACCTGAGTGGCTTGGGTTGAGATCCTGGTGGTTACCCATGTCCTTGTTTATTCCATAATCTTTTCCATGGCCTTGCAGATGAGCCTCGTCCTCCTTGAGTCTGTAATTACCCATGTTCATTGAAACCTTACATTGTGCAAGGGGATGACTGTTGCTGTCCTCCACTGGCACAAATTCTGCTTTGAGGCTTTATACTGAATAGCCTCTGTAGGGGGTCTGATGACTCGTGTTTTAGGCTGATCAATAGGCAGTATGATGATAATGATCAGCCCCATAGAAGTCATGTTCTTTGCCTTGCATAGCATGTAAGGGACTTGTTCTTGGAAGATTTGAGGGGGGCGTAGATTATGTATGGGATGTGAAAATACTGGGGAGGACGGGAATGAAGTTTGAACTAAAATTGTCTGGTGGTAGATTTCAATGTCCTTGGGTCCGAGTATGTATTATCATTTATTATGGGATCTGCACAGTGCTAGGCATTTTGAGTTTCCAACATTGTTAAAGGCTTTTGAAGTTGCCTTTCAGGTAGCTAGTGTTAAGCAAGTCTGCATTTTGGTTATTCAAGTATTACATTCCAGGACTCCCATTAATGTGTCTAGGCATTTCAAATGGCTATCCTTTTAATGACCCATTTGTGCATTGTATTTTAAAATTGGTTCACTGCAGCAGTCCTCTAGCCTATCTTTATGTAACCATTTTGTGTGGGAGGATCATGAAAAAAAGTCTGATCGATCGCCTGAGATGGATTGATGGGTGCCAAAACCCAACTTGGCAAACTCCTATTAACCTTAGGTGTGGGTGAAGGTAACTGCAGAGGATCCACTTAAGTGAAGCTTTCTGACATTTTTACTGCAAACCTGCAGTGCAAAATTCCAGATTACACCATCTTGACACACAACTCAAAAATAAGAAAATAAATCTATCCAGTATCATTGTGAAGAGGAATAAAGCGGCCCAGATGACTTGCAATCTACTATACCTTGGAGATATGAGTAACTGGCTGGTGATGGAAGGTATTAATGGATACTGATTCACCCATCCTGGATAGTGTCCATGGAACTCAGCAACACTGCTTCTGTCTTGATACCAGACTCACTAAAACTGGGAGGTGTTCATGGAATTTGGGAAACGCTGCCTCTGTCTCGATACCCATTACCTACAACCATCAATATAAAAGGTGCTTTAACCTGGGAAACTGCACATACAATGTAGTGAAGTATGTGGAAGCAAATGCACTTCACTGTGGTGCTATAGCCAGCCTCACTTTGGTGTTGCATGTGTGGCTGAGCAGAAAATGCACTAATTGTTACATAACCATGTACACTAACAGGGTGTCATGACATTTTTGAAAGAATAGTATGTGGGAGTGGGTAAACTCCTTCCAGTAATTTAAAAATTATGACTGGTTTCCCATGTTGAGAGGGCATTTAGAGTGAGTTATCTGGATGTCAAGGCTCTCCTCTTGAGCTTCACTACTCCTTAGTGAATTTCTCAACCATGATTTTGGGAGGGGGGTGTAATTGCTGACAAAGCTATTACCTGCTTCTGAATATTGATATGTTGCCTTTTTGATAGTAATAGACTGGTCTTAAAACAATGAGCACAATTGCTGATTGGGATGAGGCCATGCAACCAGGAGGAGTTAAATGAGACTAGTCTGCCTTGAATCCATGGCAAAGCATTACTGATATTCCAAATCACTATTAGTAATAGAGGAGCTTTGTGAAAGTGATCACATAGTAATTTACTATCCACTGTGTCTTCAGGTTGTTGATGCACTAAATCTTGGCAGAGAGATGTGATTTTGTTGCCAAAGCAGAGCACTGATACCACTAAGGAATAACATTTAATTATTTTTAGTGAATGCAATAGATTTATAAATGTTTCAGTTAAAACCAGAAATTATTTGGTGAGTTTTATATCTTCACAGTATCTAACATTTTCAGAAAACAACGGAAGTTCTCAAATAGAGATTCAGGAAGTTCTTTGGCTTTTTGTGACTTTGCTTTGGATGAGTTATCAGGGAATATGCCCTGGGTGACCCTAAGCAATTATCAGAAAACCATTGCATTTTATTTCTTTGGTATTTTGTTTGTGGGGGGACTCCCACCATGGTCAGTCCAGTGCAGCCTGTTGGGTGTTTTAATAAAAAATGGTAAGCAGGAGGTAGAGATAAACGACTAGCTGGATGTTGTAATGTAGGCCAAGACTAGGACATTTACTTACCAAAAAAAAAAAAAAACTTGTGTATTAAGGAATATGAGTAGATTAGGTCTTTTTGTCTAACGGGAAGTATTTGGCTTAAGCAAGACCAGCTAAAAGTAATTTTCTTTTGGGGGGGGCAACTATGATCAGCTTCAAAACCAACTGTTTGCAAGGAGAATGGGTTCCTTTTTAGTGCTGATAGTATAATGAGAACCATATTCAGCCATGCTTGAAGCATGCTTAGCCATAGCCATTCCTTGCCCTGGGCAGGGAGATGTGATTTTAAAACCCAGGATAGACATTTAACTTTAAATTGATATGATGTTAAAAATAAGGTCTTCTTTCACGCCACAAGTATTGCTAGTCAGTGTGTTCTACATTGGAGAAACTGTTAAAGTTGCAGAAATTGTTGCTTGTGTTTAGTATGAGTTTGATGGTGATCCAGCTGGAGTAGAGAGATGTAAAATATCACTGGAGTGGCTTTGGATGATTAATAACAATGTCTTCTGTGTAAGATGCGTGATGAAGATGTGATGGGCTCGAAATGACCTTTTGAAAATGAGAGTAGTACTGGGGCCAGTACTGATCCTTGACTAGATTAAAGTGAACAGTTTTATTTAATCCCATGAGTGTACTGGCTTTCTGTGTGTCTGTGTGTCTGTCTGGGCTAAGTTGTTCAGTATCAATACAACTTTTTATTTTAACTTCCTAATACACAATTCTTTCTAATGAAACAGTATTTTAAATTTTATTTAACTGGTTTAAATCGTACTAACTTCTAGTAGATAAAATGGTAAATAGCTCTAGCTTATTGGCTGTATTAAGTCTCATTTAAACACTGGACTATTCTAGTTGTCAAAATCCACATGTTCTTTGTCCTTAAGCTTTGTCAATGCCTGTAATAATAAGTAGTGGTGCAAGGTGGTGTGTGTGTTCACATGTTTAACTAGTCCCACTTCAGTTCTG
>NC_056730.1:217313493-217333493 GCF_019279795.1 Protopterus annectens | reverse complement strand
CTAGTGGCTCCCCAAGGCTCTGTTCTTGGCTCCCTTCTGTTTTCTATTTATTAATGATCCGCAAACTAGTATTACCTTAGCTACCTGTATACAATACACTGACCATTCTACTCTGATCTGTTCTGCCTCATCCCCCTCTGAACTGCACCCTGTTACCCAACAGACTTTTCACACCATTGAAACATGGTTTCTTAAACGATATCTAATCTTAAAAACCCTAAAAAAAAATAATTACTTTTCTCCCCCATCCATAAATCCCCTCCTCTCAACTTCTCTGTCCTGTCTAATAATGGCACCAGCACATTTCCAGACCCCTCTACCAGGCTTCTTGGAGTTGAGATAGATAACCTATACTTTTAATTTTATAGTGTTATTTATGTGATTTTCAGTCAACAGAAAACTAGACTCCCTATAGAAGTAAACCATTCCTTACTCCACTTGCCAGAACCTCCATTGCCCACTGCCATCTGGTTTCAACCCTACTTTATGCCTCTCCTGTTATACTAACCTGTCCAAAACTAACCTCAAACTGTCTGCTGCCTACAACAGTATTGCCAGATTTGCCTCTGGCTGTACTTTTAGAACTCCCCATTGCAAAAACCTAAAGGAATTAGGATGGCTTGAATTCCAGAATCTTACCTTGTTTCATCAACTCTCCTGAGCTCAGAATATTCTGTACAAACCCACTAACACTCCTATACTCACTCCCCTTATAACTCACTACTGCAACCTCAAAACCCTATGTTCTTCTAACAAACTACTCATAGCAACGTGTAAATCCAACAATTTGGCAGTAACTCCTTGTTCTCTAACACTATTGGAAATATATATATATATATATGTATAGATGTATAGATATATAGACATGATGTATAAAATAAATATATATATATATATAGATGTATAGATATGATGCATAAAATAAATAAATATATATATATATATATATATATATATATATATAAGCGAGAGAGATAGATATAGAGAGGTGTGTGTGTGTATATATATCACACACACATGATGTGTACTGGAGTCATATCTCTCAACTGCCTAGCTTTATCAGGATCCCATCAACTAGTATAGCAAAACCTGCAGGGAGATAAGAATAGAATTTCCTATGATCTTTTGTCTTCTGGAGATTTTCTCTTGTATGACTGTAGTCTCCATACTGTGCTTAGATCTAAAACCTGATACAAGCTAACTTGTCATTGAAAGGAATTTATGAGGAAAGGAACTTATGAGGAAGGTTGTTGCATCCCCAAGATGTTCAGAGGCTTGGATTTTTTATTTATTTATTTATTTTTTAATTAATGAATCAGTTTGGTAACCAGTGCCTCTTTCAGTATGGTTGGAAACTTCCCTTACGTTAGAGAAGAACAAAAGATATGGAGAATCTGAGGGTTGAGTGTCGCAAGATCATTCTAATTCCATATCATAAGTCCAGGTCAAAGCAGGTTCATCAAATAGCTAAAACCGTGCATATGAGACTAAGTTTTTTCAGTTTCTACTTGACCCAACACAAATTAGTCTGCTTAATCTTGGCTATCTAGTCATGCTTTTCACAATATTTCCTGTGAAATGGAACTTCTAAACTTGACAACTTTATCTGCAAAGGTTTCCTTCTACCTTCTTGCATTCTACTGTGAAAGACTATATGGAATTAGAGAGAGGCTAACCTGCTGAAGTATGGTGGGACTCGTCATTACCACTGAGATAAAGCAGCTGTTTTTGTTGCTTTGACCACTAATGAGAATAGCGTTCACCCAGAGTTGGTTATTTCTTTAGTAGATGCATCCATGTTGACCTTTCTCCTTGCCACTATAGCACTTGATCAAATAGGTAACTGCAAAGTACTGGGTATAGAAGTAAATTAACTAGAGCAACTGCATGCTGTGCACTTTTTATGTCTACTTTGGAAGCAGCAGCTAGGTTGTCTAAATCATCTGCACTGATCTTGTTTAGAGTTCTAATGAGGATTATGGTTTTGCTTAGTGTATACAATAAAATGTAAATAGAATGAATTTCCTGCTTACAAAATGTAACTGCATTATACAGTTAATGATTAAATAGGCGACTTAGGTCATAGTAGGTATTAGATGTTTGAGATGATTTTTCTATTGTAAATGCTGTGGAACAAGACAGTGTTCCAGGTGTGACTGTCCTAAGATCTCTAAGCTTGACCATAACCTTTGATAAGTCCAAGGCTGAACAGCACTAAGTAGTAGCTGGACCAGTTGACAGGTTCCACCACCAAGTCCTTTGTTTCTAACTCATGCTGGCAGACCAAATCCAATGAAATGGATGTACAAGTTGCAGTTCAAGCAACCAAAGTAAAATCAAACGACTCAAGTAGATTCGAGTTCCATGGTATGTTTGCTGGTCTTGTCAACTGTGGTCTAGAAGAACTGTCTGTCTTGTTGACTCATGAAGTAGGCTCATGAGAACTATGAGTTCTTGCAGAAAACCACCTAGATAATGGACGATTGTACCTGCAGAGATCTGTAATTTCAGTCTGCAACTACCACAAATCCAAAGGACATGGAATCACCAGTATGTATTTAAAACTCTGCAGACATGAAAAAATGACCATGCCTTCACCACCATGCCTACCCAAATCAATCATGGGGATACAAGTAACTTTTGAACATGGAAAGATATGCAAACGCAGGTATTCATCAGAGTTTTACATCCAACCTGTGTTCCATGATAAACACAAGGTCAGTAGCTCCATCCAAATAAGCTATTACACTGATCTGTTCTTAGTAGACTTTGCATTGTTTAACATAACCCTTGGTAACTTGTGAGGAGAGCAGATCCTTGTTACTATGAAAGGATGCAGCTCTTTTGACTTGAAGGCAAGGTAGACCCAGATACCTAGACCCAGATACCTAACCTGTTTCTCCCCTGGGCTGCACTGTCCAATCCTTATACCCAAAATGGCAAACCCTGTCAGGGTAGGAAAAAAAAAGGTTGAGACAACCTAAAACCAGCTGTGTATCACTGCAATTATGAGACTCCTGAATCTTAAAGGGGAGAGAAGATCATGGTTGAAGCACCATTGTGAGAGCTCTCAAGTAGGGAACTCTCATGATGCTTGACAGTGACAGATAGTTTCTAAGCATACTAAGCTCAGTTGCACTACTAACATTTTTAGGATGCTGCATAACATGCAGGAAATAGCTTCAGTGCCAAACTACTATTGAAAATTGATACAATTATAAAAAAAAAGTGTGATTAACTAGGAGTTAAAATTATGAAACATTTTAATTGTAACAATATACTAAAGTTAGGCATTGTGATCGATGAGCTATTGGGCAAGTACCCTAATAAGCAAGAAAATAACTAACATCACATCTGTAAAATTAAAAGCCTAAACTTGACAGCCATTTGATTTTAAATAGCAGCTCCATTATAGATTAGGATGGTGACCTGGGTGTTCTCAGGTCCAACATTTTCCCTATTGATGACGGGGGGTAATTAACTTAAGTACCTAGGTATGTGGATTACAAAGAATTCTACATTGCCAGCAAAAGAGATATGGAACAGGTGAGGATTAGAATTAAGAAAATACAAGATGCTAGACGTCTATTCCTAGACCTAGATAATTAAATCCAGGTGATGTGTTTGCAGTTCCACTTGTATTACACTTGGGCAATCCTATCTCTGTTTAAACCAGTGGAGTATGTGGAAAGAAATGGACAAGGAAATTAAGAAATATATAGTGGGAAATGGAAGACCAGGCATTAAGTGGGGAAAATTTATGCTGCCAGCAGAACAGGGAGGATTAGCTTTACCCAACCTGAAGATGTTCTATGAAGCCACAAACTAGATTTTCCTTTTACAAGCCAATAACTACTTCTCCTGTGGAGAGAAGTAGAAATCAGTATCTCAGGTTTCACACACATGAAAGCAGTTTGTTCCCAAAAAACACACTTCAATGTTGAATAACCATTTAAGGTAGTATGCTTTTACACTTGTAGAGGATTACCTGGCATGCAGTTACTGTCACCCATGGTGGACTTGACTATTCAAAGTAGGTTTCAAGGTAGATAAAGCATGGGATATATATGGGGCAGTCAAGCAGAAAACAGCCCTTTTCATCAGTGGTACTGAGAAACTGGTAACAGATTAAAAATGTAATACAATAAAATAGAAGAAAGCAAAAATTATTTTCAGCTCACCTGATAACTACTTCATTATCGGGGGTTAGATGCAGAATATAGTGATGGAAGACTGTTCATATGAACCCTTGGAGAAATGTCAAAGTTAATAAGGTTCTGGATAGACTCTAGGTCAGAGAAACCAAACTTTTCACACACCACAAAACCAGCCTCACATAATGCTACCACTCCACTGAATCAAACACATAAACACACAAGACATACTCGGGCTCTGAGTAAAAAATTTACTAAACAGCAGAGGCCTCCAAAGCAGAGCAGACAACAACTAACTGCTACCCACACCCACTTACAAACAACACAAACCACAAAAGCAGTGTGCAAAACAGTCCCCACAACCTCCCATACAAATACAACACCAAAACATACTTGTGTCCATAGTCTGAAAGCAGGGAATGCAAGGCATTAATGGAGGCAAAAGGGGGTGCAGTCACAGAACATGAGGTACCTGGAAAAGAACACTATGGAGAGCAAACACAGGCACAATGGAAAGAGATGCCTTGCACCAAGGTACACTACAAAACCATTGAAATATCCTAAAATGCCTTCAAAGTGCCTCCAGAGATGATTCAACACCCCATTCTGCAGTTGCAGAGCTGCTGGAGGTGCTTTTAGTCCCATGAGACTGGCTGACGGCATGTATTTGTGAGCGTGCCCAAGGCTATATACGTTTAATATGCAGTTTCAAACATCATAAGAATCTGGAATCTGACTATAAACTGACAAGGGAAAATTGTTTATCATTCTTGTCTAAATGTGAATCCTCAGAAGAGACTGATGCATCTAGATGTTCTTCCATATTACTGTTGCAGTATTCTTTAAATAAGAGATCTCTAGCCAAGGGTAGCCCAACATCTGACCAGTATACCAAAGCCTTGGAATTTATAGACATTGTACCTCACATGTAGGCTCTCCATTCAAGGTCTAGGGTATAAAGGTGATGCACAGACATGCATACTTCAGAACTTCTTTGCCACAAGTCTGAACGTGCCTTCTGTCCTGGTTACCAAGCTGTGTTTCAGATAAGTGTCCCATTGGTTCTTATCTCCTTTTATTTTAGTGTGTTTACATCTCATTGAGAGAGGGAAACTTTCAATGTGAGAGGCAGACCCCCCCCCACCCAAAAAACCCCATCATGAGCAGTGTCTCTCTTGTTTTGGGTGGGTCCACAACCATATACAGGGTTTTATCTGCCACACATTTGTCCCTACATAATCCTTTCTCCTCCTTATCAATTTACATAGAGAACCAATGTCTAAAATTGTTGGTGCAAGACTCTCTAGTGCAGTCTTCCTGTCCCCAAGCTCAGGCACCTGCCAAGAAAAAGCCAAATAAACTTGAGACTGATTTAGCTGCACTCCCCTCAGGATGTTTCTCTTGAGGCCAGTGTAAGCCCAGAGGATCATCTGGTAGTTTCACATTTCTCGGCTGTGACCCTGCTGGAGACGAGTATGGATCCAACTTGTTGCACATCCTCAGATGCTTTGCAAATGTCTGCTCCAGATGTTGAAGGGGGACATCAGCTGATTATACCCAAGGGACCAAGGGGGATACCTAGGGGGATACCTAAATTTCTAGTTCAGGAGGAGATTCCTACTATGTTTTAGTGTGAGCAAGCAGCTGAACCTCCTAGGATTTTTCAGGCAGACATCCTGCAAAAGAAAAAAACAAAAAACTGAGCACATTTCCCCTGCTGTTAAAGATCCCCAATGTGAATGGCAGGATTTTACCCAGGGGTTGTTCAATGCATTCATGGCCTTAAAGCCTCCTCAAGGAATTTCTGTGCCTGCTCACCCCTGGTCATCTACTCCTCCTTAAAATGCCTAGAGAGCAGGATTCCTCTGAAAAGGATTTGGATTCTGGGGAAGAGTCTTTGGCATATTTTTCTTAAATTCCTTCTCTGTTGGAATATGGATCTGAGGAAGAATATACTATTAGTCCAGATTCTTCCTTAGAAGATCTTTTTTTTGAGGGGGGCACTATTTCTCACACAATGGAATATTTCAAATGGGATTGTTCTCAGGTTTCTGATATCACATGGACTCCTCCAGATGGAGTCTCCCATTCCCTCTGATGTTCCTCCAGTCTTGGCTGCCCCCTGATTCTTGGCCTCCAGCATCCAGGAAACCTGACAGATTTTACAGAGTGCCTGATGGTTGTAAATTTCTGTACAAATATCCTTCGGATAATCTTTTTGTGTCTGCCTCTTCTGACAAACCTTTCGAATTTTTGCCATTCATTAAACTACTTCCTCCAGATAAGGACAGTAGAGCTATGGAATGTCTAGGCTGCCACTCTGGCTTTTATGGCTATTACCAGACTCGTATGACCAGGTCTGTTTTAGCTGTTCTCAAGCTTCTAGGGCAATTGCTGACCTCCCTGATTCAGAAGGGAAGGTCTCAGCCCTTTATTAGGTTCTACCTCTCAAGTGGCTTGCCACTCTATTAAATGTAGTTATGCTACAGCTGGTTTGAGATGTTGCTCTTGGATTTATCTTCAGCCTTTACCTGATGACATTAAAGCTAAATTGTTGGATGTCCCTCTTGAAAATAAGAACCTTTTTGTCTCTGCTGCTTGACATTTAAAGTACCTCCAGGATAAAGGTAAGGCCTTAATTGAAACATTCTATCATTAAATTTTAGAGGAACTATCCATTCAAACCTGCTTTTGTTCACAGCATAGGTTCATAGGTAGGTATTAGGCTATTAGCCCTAGGGCCTATATAAGCCTAGCCAAAAAAGGTACCCTGGCTTTTGCCACCCAAGAAAATTATTTTCCTGTACCCTTGTCGAGCATTGCAACAGAAGTTATCCCTGGGATGAATTTCCTATTTCCCATCCAATCAAGATTTTTCTTGAGTGCTAATGAGGAGCTCTGTTTGATGTAGATAGGTAGTCTGTTCCAGAGTATGGGAAGTCTCTGGGACAGGAATCTCCCTCCAGCATATTCTGTTTATTGTGGTGACATGGTTTAGTGTGTAGCTCTGAGGGATTGTGATTTCTTTAAGTGGAGCATGTCCAACAGCTGTGGGTTTGACATAGCTTTGTATGTTAGGCAGAGATCCCCTCTGAGTAGGCGATATGTGACTGAGCAAAGCTGGAGTTTTTGAGATGGTCTGCGTAGGGCATCTATATGAGGCCAGTAATCCCCTTTGTGAGGTATTTCTGTGGCCTTTCCAGTTGTTGCCAATGTCTTGTGAGATACATACCAAAAGGGGTGTTGTACTCTATAATGGGTCTAATGAGTGATGAGTAGAGGGGAACAATGACTTTTTTTTTTTTTTTTTTTCTGGATGAGAAGCCTTTTGTGATGAGGTGAGCCACTTAGAAGGATTTCCTGACCACCACTGTGGCAATGTGATTATCAACTGAGAGATAACTGTCCACCTGTGTCCCAAGGTCTCTTATCACACTTTCAGTGTTGACTACCACTTATGTGGTAGTTCATGGGTATAAAGTTTTTACCAAAGGGGATGACAATACACTTTTTGGCATTGAGCTTCAGGCCATGGCTTTGACAACCAGGCATCTGTCTCAGTGAGCATCACCCCCCCCACCTAAAGCTAAAAAGGTTCTAAAGCTAAAAAGGTTCTAGGCATGTATATCCTACCAAGTCTACTCGGACTCCTTCTTAGACTCCTCCTTTTCAAGAAAAAAAAAAACGGTTCTGTTTCCCTTTTCCTGGACTAGGTACCCTTATCCCTCTTCCTGTGTGCCTTCCCATTTGGTTAAGGTTCACTTAACACTCTGGTTTTGTCCATTATCCACCAAGGATATTTCATGGTGTGGAAATTCTTTCTTTTCCTCCTTTTCTGGGTGCCCCTCAACCTCCTCAGGAATAGCTTGTGAACTATTTCAGACCTTTCTGGCATGGGGCACCATTAAAATTTTTTCCTCTGCCCTGGAAGAGAGTTTTTTTTTCCAGGATGTTCCTGGTTCCTAGGAAGAAAGACACCTGGAGAACCATTCTGGACCTTTCTCAGCTCAACACCTTTTCTAAAGTTCCCTTTTCAGATGTCCCTTCAGATCCTGCTCACTTTTCTTCCCCAGGCCTTCTTGGTATCCCTGGACATCAAGGATACCTACCGACAAATCCTCATCCATCCCCTTTTCAGGGAGTCTACATTTTCGTCCTTGCAATTTCAGTTTAATGATTTGACCTTTGGCCTCTCTACGGCACCAAGGATATTCACCAAATGTTTTTCTCTTGTCATTGCCTTCTGCAGTATGACAAAAGGTTCAGATCTTTCCTTATCTAGATGACCTGCTCATTTATTCAAGCTTTGTCCCTCAAGATTCTGCTTCAGTACCTCCAGATTAGTTTGCATTACAAAGCCAGGGTTTTTCAGAAATCGGTCCAGGTTCCATCTCAGGATCATGTTTTTCTCTGTTACAGGATCCAGATCTTTCCTATGCTGGCATCCTTACCACCACCCAAGGCCTCTGTCTCGGATCACCTTTTTTCAAGCTCTTTTTCTGGATTCAGTCAGCCAGAGATTTTCTCAGGGCAAGAGCGCCTGCAGGCAGGTGCAAGGGGGTGCACTTGCAACCCCCTGGATCAGAGCCAGTTCCAGCACTAGGCCCACTGGCTGGCTGGGAGATAATCTTTTAATTAAAAAAAAGACTTTCCCGGTTAGGGGTCACCACAGCTGAACTCCGGTCCGCTAATGATTGGCAGTAGAGTTTTACGTGCTGGCTTGCTGGGCCTAACGCACAACCTTCAACGAAGGAACGCCCGTTCACGCATGTTGCCACACAGAAGATGCTCTGAGGATCAAACGAGCAACGTCTAACTGTGAGGCAACAATGCTACCGCAGCACCACCACCGCAGTACATATATCTATTTCTATATATATATCTGTCTCGGTGTCTATTTTTAATGTGTGTAGGAAGGAGACATGATACTTTTTGAATGAGTTACTATTTATTCCTCCTGGGGAAAAGCTGGCAGCAGTCTTTATGCATTTTGATGGAGTGCACCTATTCTAAGCAGTCCTTAACAGTAGCCCCACATTTCTGTTTAAACATCACTATCTCACTGTGTGTGTCTCTTCGTGTCTACACATTCCAGGATGGTGATGCTTTTCATTCAGAAGAATTCAAGGTTGTGCATTTTTGCCAGTAAGTAATGAAACCAATATGAACCAATAATGGCAAAAGTTCAAAACTAAAACATGGTCTAACAAGTTATGTTGTATTATACAAGGGATATAATTTAATTATTATATATTGTCATTTAATACAATCTGGAAGGGGAATCAAATAACTTTTGCATGGTCTTAAAAATGCATGCAAGGGGTCTGTGATTTAAAAACGGCCCAAAGGCAAACTTTATCTGCCACTGGCAAGATGCATTTTCTTTGAAAGTGGGTTTCACTGCTGTTTTACTGAATGGTTTTAATGCTAAGCCTGTTTTTGTTGCAAGACTATTGCTTTGTTTAGCAAATGTCTATCGGTGTTTGTGCTATAACATTTGAATTAAATGTTGTAAATTCAATCCAAATATCTGTAATCATTGTAGAAGTAAAGCATAAAACAGTAGGCACACAAGAGTTTGAACAGGCTTTATGGTAACTGTGGAGAAATAGCCAAGTAATGGGAACAGGAATAGCTGTGTGTTTGTGTGTGGGGTGGCTCTGGGTGTGCACCCCCTGCAAAAATCCTGTGGGCTCCCATGTCTCTGGGTTCTATGATTCATGGCTTCCACCATTGCTATGCTGCCTCTATTTAGGATCCATATGAGAAGTTGCTAAATTTGAAGAAAATTGCAAAACATGCGGTCAGTGTTCTTATGTACGATGATCTTTATGCAATAAACTGGTCAGAGCTAAGCAATTTATTCTCAAAATTATTTTCAACACTAACTGGAAAAACAACCATTGGCACAATGGATCTCCACAAGGGAGGAGCGACTACAGACCCTGGGAACTCTCACCCCATTAGTCTGACGAGTCTGATATGCAAAGCATCATCATGGATCTAATAAACAAGGATACAGGGAATCCCCAAAATCTGTAACCTACACACTTTGGTTTTGTGAAGGGTAGATCATGCCTGCTCAACTTATTTAACTGAGTCGCTCACCAGAGCTGTGGATGAAGGCATGGTGGTTCATACGGGTTTATATCAGTTCAACGAAAATCCATTTAAGTGAATACCAAAAGAGCGACACGTATTAATCGAAACACAAATAGACCGAATGCATTAATCTGTGAAATTTAAAGCATCGAATGGTCATAGTCGGCCAACCCCACCACCCACTACATACTACCTAATGAAGCAAAATAAATAAACCACATAAATACACTAACCAAACCCTACTCCTAACCCTAAAGTAAAGCACCAAAACCCATTTTCTAACCTTACACTTAACCCCACAGACACAATTATCTATACACTCTCTCTAACCTCTCCCTAACCCTAAGGTCCGTAACTACTGCACACTTCCACTACGGAGATGTACCCTAACAAAATAAATAATGCACATAAATGCATTTAACAAAACCCTGCTTCTAACACTACACTGAATCATACATACATTACCTATCGATACACTTTTAACCCACACCCTACCCTAAGGTCCATACCTATCGCACACTTACCTTACAGAGCTATACCGCAGACGGGCCAATCAAAACACTTTGACATTTCAGATTTTGCTGTTTTGGACATTCAGCATTTATGTAGTTCATGCAATATGTGTCTATCTTTTCATATTCGTGGAAACTGTGTTTCAATTGTCTGAAAGGGAGCAGATTCATACAGCCTACCTTGATCTGGCCAAGGCCTTTGATACAATTCCCCACTCGGAATCATCGAAAAACTCTCTAAGCTAGGCATCAACCCCTGTATCACTAGGTAGGTTGCAACCTGGCTCTCAGAACCCACAGTGTGAAAGTAGCTGACTCCAAGTCAGAATGTCGACAAGTCATGAGTGGAGTCCCACACTGTTCAGTCCTGGGTCATCTCCTGTTTGGTATCTAATTCTCTGAAGTTCAGGCCAACATGAAGGGACTATGGCTGGCAAAGTTCCAGATGATTGCAAGTTGGGAGCTATTAACTCTCCAAGTGATGTTGACATCCTACAGAAAGGCCTCAATGAGAACAATGACTTGTGTTAGAATCATGGCCTTAAGCTTAATGCCAAAAAAAACCTCTTGTCATCCCCCTTGGAAAAAAAACTGTTTCCTTGAATTACCACATTAATGGTAGTTCACTGAACACAGAAGAGATCTAGGAACAAAAGTTGACAGCAACCTCTTTTGACCATCACACTGCCACTATGGTCAGAAAGTCCTATGTGGCACATCTCATTACTAAGGGTTTTGCATCTAGGAAGAAAGAGGTCATCTTCTCTCTCTACTCTTCCTCATAAGGCCAGTCATTGAGTACAATTCCCCATTTGGCATGTACCTCACTAGACACCTGCAATAACTGGAGAGGCCACAAAAGTACCTCACAAAAGAGGATCCTAGGCCTTAAACACTTGTCCTATATAGAGACGATCTCTGCTTGACTTACAGAGCCATGTCTGACCCAGCTCTATTAGAAATGCTACATCTAAAGAGATCCCACTCCCTCCACACTGCACACTCCAGAGACCTCAACCTCCACACCGCACACTCCAGAGACCTCAACCTCATTACCACAATCAACAGAATATGCTGGAGGGACAGGTTCATAACCCATAGACTGCCCATGCTATGGAATAGACTTCCCATACATGTCAAGCAGACCACCTCCCTGGCCCTCTTGAAGAGAAGTTTTGATGAGTGGAGGGGAAATAGAAAATTCCCCCAGGGGATCACCCCAGTGGTGCAGTGCTACTCAACAGAGGTGCTATGAACTAAGGTCAGGTGGCAAGATGCCAGGGTAATCCTATGGGCTGTGCTTGTAAAGGCTCCATGGCCATTAGCATAGTGCATACCTATGGCAAATATAAAATGGCACATTTGGCTGTCAATGGCATGCCTAGTATAAACACAGACCTTTAATAGCTACACAGATGGTTCTATATACAGTACATGTAGCAACAAACATCTACAAACAATCCCTAGTATAACACCTGAAAAGTAATCATTTTAATCACTTAATACCTAACTCTCGATCCTAATAATTTCCTCTTCTAAAGAAATGCCTACTAAAATCCAATTATACTTGCCAACTTCCCCGTGTCTATTAAGTACAAATCCATGGATATAGGACTATTGAACGAAAGTTCAATAGTCCGAATCCACAATCACTGAACGCACTTTAACGAAAGCTCTTTCTCCAAAAAAGCACTTTCGTTAAAGTGCGTTAAAAAATAAATCTACTTTTATGCAGGGGGGCAAGCCCCCCACACCCCCCTACTTTAATATTCTGACTCTGAGATCACACTACAGTGAGGAAAGGGGAATATCCCCTTATCTGCAACGTAGTATGATCTCCAACAGTCATTCCCCCACGACTCCCTGTAGCTGCAGGCATACTTCCGCGAAAGTGCTTTTTTTGGTAAAAAGCACTTTTGCTGAAGTATGCCCAGCTGTTTGTGCTTAGGTGAAAAGTTCCTTCAGGGATCAGTATCAATACCAAATGCATACCATCCTCCTAGGAAACTTCATATTACATTCATTAGCTTTATAAATAACAAATCTTCAACTGCTTCAAAGAACATCTATTTGCTTTTATTTCCTGGGAAGTCCATACTGTAAATGTGTAGTTGTGCCATTGTATGATATTGCCATTTTTAAGAATTTGTATATATAGGATATGCACTGCACACTTGTCATTTGTTGTGAGATGCCATAAGTGTTAACATTTTCTGTTTAGTTGCAGCGCGCTTAAAATGAGTGTCATATGAGTACATTTTTGATTTGTCTTGACATTTCTAAGACTACCAAAGAATATCACTGGGCAATCATAAGTATGCATTCTGTGTCAGAGCTGGCTTGTTGATGAATGAAATTCAGAAAAAGTCTTGCCAGATAAAATCCATACTAAAGTACTCTGAGTGAACCTGCCAAGCTCCGAGTTGAATGCTTTACTGATTTACAAGGTAAAACTACTCTGTATATTAAGATTTGAACTGTGCAATCCAGAAAAAAAAATGATTCTTTTAACAATAGCAAC
Source organism: Protopterus annectens (assembly GCF_019279795.1). NCBI lineage: Eukaryota > Metazoa > Chordata > Ceratodontiformes > Protopteridae > Protopterus > Protopterus annectens. The sequence goes on along the minus strand of NC_056730.1, from coordinate 217,320,204 downwards.
ATTAAACCCATAGAGCTGTTTGACTTCTCAAAAGCCTTTGGCTGGCCTGCCTGTAGAAAGAGGTTTGCATGTCATGTGGTAACTGAATTAGACAAAGTGATAAAAGATGAGTAATTTATTTTATGGTATGTGAGATGGGAAAAATATATATATAGTTACTTTAAATTCATAGAGGGACAGTTTGTTGCAAGACTGATTTGCTTAATCTGCTGAAGTGTTTGACAACTGTGTGAAATTAATGAAAAATTGTGTGATTAATGGCAAAGTATGGACGAATAGGGATATAACATTATTTGGTTAGACTGACTGATTACAGTTTTAAGCTAATCTTTCAAGAAAGTAATCAGTATTGCCAGCGAGGCAGAAAATGTTTAAACATGGTTAAGTACATGGGAGGTAAGGCCTAAACATAAGGAAAAGTTTCAAAATGAGTATAATTCTAAGCAAATCTAGAATGCATGAGAAATGGTGCTCATAATCCTTGCAAATTTATGAAGTGTGACCATTATCACAATGGGTCAGAACAATGTACTGCATATAGAAGAAGGTATAAGAGATGTAACAACTGGGCAAATTCACAAAGGTAATTAGGGAGGTTACTTCTGAAAATGAAACTAAAAATGTGCAGATTTCAAGACTGATACAGGGTCAGTTGTTACTGTGATAACATGTGCTACATGGAGGCATTTCTAGACAAGTTTGCAATTGCATGAAATTGAAATTTGTAGCTATGCACGTAAGCTCAATTGAATTGGTAAATTTCTAGCGATATCCAAGTTAAAGGGGCACAATCTTCAGTTTTGGGCTTGTGATGGATGGTCTAGAAAAGCTGCGATACATGAACTGATTTATTGCCCAAATAAAGTCAAAGTAGACATGGTTGAAGTTTGATCTGTACCATGGAACAGTAAATATATTGAAACTGGATGTTTTTCCATGATCACACCCAAGAGGGTGCCATTTTCTATAAAAATAGAGGCAGAACTAAATGGAATGCAAAGCCTGAGCATAGAAAGTGCAACTGATAGTGCTGTGCTTCTCTGGCCCAGTGGTGTAAAAGAATGGACAAAAGTAAATTTGTTCATTTAAAAAAAAAAAAGGCGGAATTATGTAGTTATGAGCAAGATTCCCAATACCTGCATGAACACTGACAAGCTTTGATGTATTGTCGTGGATACTTGAGTGCATTGTGTATGTGTATTCGGGGGCAGACAGGCTGTGTTTTATTAACAAAAAAAAAAAAAAACAGTTTAAGCAGAGAATAACCAGATCAGTGTCTAATAAATCTGTATATGTACAGACAAACTAGGATGGCCTTGGGTGGAATAGCATCCTAGGTGAAGGGGTCCATGATGTACCTCCACCATGGCCCCCTCACCTTATAAAGGTTACACTTTCTAATTGGGCAAGATGATGCTATGTTAATTGTGGTTGAAATAACTAAATTATTTCCATGGAAATTATATATCTTCTGAGATATATTTCAGTCCCTCCAATATTTTTGCCAATAATGGCTTTAAAAAATCATGACTCATTTTTTTTTTTCTTTTTCCTCCATCCTTTCAACACAGCCTTACTATCCAAGAGTACATCAACAACCTCCAGAAATCATTGGCCTGTAGATGCTGTGAGGTACATTTTAGGTCCATTTTCTAACCATTTGATCCATTGATGGCCTGTGCAAAAAATCCAATGATGGCCTGTGCAAAAAAAGAGAAATTCAGTATTAATATCCAGCTTTGCTTTTTCTGCTTCCCTTTTAACACATCATAACTGGCCAGGAATGCACTGTAATACCTCTGGGATAAATAGTCTCCCAGAAGCCATGGATTTATAGATGCAGCAAGGTGCATTTTAGATTCATTAAACAAACTTTTTCTTTTCATCCAATAAACCAAACATAACTAAGGAAAGAAATTCAGTGTTTCTTTATTTATTTTATTTTACATTTGTTGACTGGGCTAGTCTAACTGGGTATATGTCCATTTTCAGTAGACGCCCGGGGAGAAAAGCTCCAAGCATGAACAGTAACAAAGTTAACAATTTATAACAAAGACATGTATAAGAACAGTACAAAGGTAGCATTGGTTAAAAGAAAAATATAGTAGTATAATTTATAGACTATAGACATTATGCTAAAAGTTAAACTAAAAAAAGCAATTATACTAGACACAAAAGTGAGTATGAGCAAAACAGAGTAAAGTCCTTATATTTTAACTTCTTACAATGGAGAAAAAATAAAGAGAAGTAACTAGATTTGGAGGCCTAGGTTAGGAGAGTGGGGAAAGGGGTATGAGCAGGAGGGGAAAAAGATTTCAGGCTGGGTTAGCACAAGGACAACTCCACTGTGTCTTAAGATGCTCTTTAATATGTTTTTTGAATAGAGAAGTAGAAGCTAGGGTAGATAGTTTAGGAGGGAGGTGATTCCAGTTTTTACTTGTAGTGTTTGAGAAAAGTGAGTCACCAGCTTTGTTGTTAGATTTAATCGAGGAGACCAGGAGTTTATTAGCAGAATGTAGTGTAGCTAGATTTTTATATGGTGAAATCAGATTAGTGAGGATAGGGGTATTGGGGTGGTATAGGATCTTTTGAGTGATAAGTAACACAGAGTATATGGTTCTGCAGTTCCAGCCATCCTAGTTGTTTGAGGTTAAGGCAGTGGTGAGTTTTAAAGGGAGAGCATGTGATGAATCCAGCTATGCTATTATAACAGGTAGAAAGTTTGGAGATGTTGTTTTTTGATAGGTTAGTATATATAGCAGAAGTATAGAAAAGGGTAGAAATGAGGTGGGTCTGGGCAATAGTTTTACTGGCTGAAGGGATAAGGAAGGGTTTAATTCTATAGAGTACCACGTTTTTTGTTAACTGACTTTATGGTGGAGTTAATACGGTCATCATAGCTAAGGATTATCCATTGTTACACCTAGTAGGCGGGTAGTAGTATCTGGGGTTATGTTGGTAGCATTGTTAGAGGTTATAGAGAAGAATGGATTAGGTGATTTATGAGTTGGAGTAAAAAGCAGTAGTTATGTTTTTTTGGGATTAAGGAGGAGGAAATGTTGTATAAACCAGTTTTCAACTTTTTGGAAAACAGTTTGGGTGAGGGACTGGAGGGAGGCTATGTTCTTAGCAGTACAGATTAAGGTTGAGTCATCTGCATATTGAATGCAGGTAGCTTGAGGTATGTTCATGTGTAGGTCGTTAATAAATAAGGTAAAAAGAAGGGGACCTAAGATAGAGCCTTGTGGGACTCCAATATTTACTGGAAGTACTGAAGACTGATTGTTATCCCAAAGTACTGCTTGCTGTCTGTTTTGAAGATAAGACCTAAACATTTGTAATGCTTGTGGATCAAGAGAATGGGACTTTAGTTTGTCTAGAAGTAAGTTATGGTTAACCATATCAAAGGCTTTTGACAGGTCAATGAATAGTGCAGAGGAAAAGGAGTTATTACGATTTTTATTTATAGAGTCAGTGAAGGATAGAAGGGCAGTTGTGCTGTGGAATGGTCTGAAGCCATGTTGACAGTTGGCTAGTAAGTTATTTTGTAGTAGGTGGTTAAGTAGTTTGTGAATACATTTTTCCATTATCTTCGCTAATGCGGAGAGTAAGGCAATAGGGCGAAAGTAAGAAAGCTCAATAGAAGATCCACCTTTATGTAGAGGGATGATGTGGGATACTTTCCATATGGTAGGGATTTTGCCTTCAGAAATAGTTTTGTTAAGGATAGATATGAGGTAGCCTATAGCTTTTGCTGCAATTTGTAGGTATTCAGATGGGAGACTGTCAGCAGACTGGGTATTCAGATGGGAGACGGTCAGCAGACTGGGTGCAAGGTTTCAGTTTTTTTAAGTAGCTTATAGATGAGAGTTGTAGGTACAAGTTGTATATGAAAGGTAGGAGATCTCGGAGGTATTTGGTGGGGAAGCAGTAGAAGGGGGTAAAGAATTGGCTAGGGTTTTAATGTCTTCTGTAAAGTAGTTATTAAAGGCATCAGGGATCTGGTTGGAATTATTATGGTTGAAACCTGATTGGGCAGGAGTAGTAGTGTGTCCTGGCTGAAGAAGTTTGTTGATCCCTGACCAAAATTTTTGTGGAGTTTGTTGATTGGTTTGTTGGAGGTGAAGTGAAGGTAGAAGTCTTTTTTTGTCATTTTTGGTGGCATTTCTTAACTGTTTAAAGAGGAGGTGATCAGATGGACATTTGGTAGCTCTCTATTTAGCCCAGATTTTGTTTGAGGAGCATCTTTTGCTTAGTTTGTTTTGTTAGCCATGAGGCAGATTTTGGTTCTTATTCTAGTAGAGCAATAAGGTGCATGGTAGTCTAGGATTTGAAGAAAGTTAGTGCTGAAGTACGTCACAGCCTCATCAAGTTTGAGATGGGTCAGTGGTGACCAGTCACATGCTTGCAATTTGTTCAAGAAGCTATCTGGATTAAAAAAAAAAAAAAAAAAAAAAAAAAAAAATTCTTTAGAGTGGGAAGTTTTGAGATTGAGTAGTTGAGATATGGAGTTTGTGTCTAATATATGGAGTTTGTGTCTAATAATGTAAGTAAGCATATGGTCGCTGATATTGTTGGGAAGGGTTCCTAGAGTGTAATTGCTAGGGTGGTTATTAATAAGGATCCAGTCAAGAGTTTTCCTGCTAGGTTTGTGGATTCTAGTAGGAGTGGTTATTAATCGAAAGAATCCAAAGAGATTTATGTGGTTAGTAGGGTTCTGGGAACTGCAGGTGAACCAGTCTGTTGAAGTCACCCAGTACAATGGTGTCATGGGGTAGTTTGGTAGAGATACGTTTTCAAGAGTATTAGTATTGTTACCAGGGAGAAGATGCATACAACTTTTACTTTTTCTTGCAATCCTTTCAGTACACTATGACTGGGCAAGACTGGTGTAATAATTGTATAGGGAATACAGGGACCTTTGGGCTGCTAAGGTCCCAAAATGTTGAGTTCTTCTCCATGCTCTAAGGTGAATTCATTTGCAGCATGTTTTACACTCTTGATCCAGTTATATGACTGACCAAAACTGCAAGCAAGGAAATTAATTTACACACACGTTTTAATCTTTCCAATATACCCTAATTGGCCGAAACTGTACTTGAATAATTGTGAAGGAAAATACCTGAATAAGACACTGGGTCAGCAGGCTGGAATGCCCCTAGGAAATATGGGGTTATAGATGCTGTGAGATGTTTTTCCAATGTTTTGCTTTAATAAAAAATCATGCATTCATAAAGTAGTTCAGTTTTATTTTGTTACTTTTTCCCCATTACCAGGAGTAAACAAGTTGTGCTCAAGACTTAGTTTGTCTGATAATGTGTTAGTTCACAATAAATGTATGTAAATATGCATGATGTCTGGCATGCCTCCTCAATCCTACCTCTAAAAGAACCCCTGTCTGTACCCCTCAGGCTGAGTTTAAATTTAAGGAACACAGTAACAAATGCCAACCTGTTGCTGTCAGACTTGTATCAAGTAGTGTTTATCCTTAACCCTAACTCCAAAACATTATCACCTGTACATACCTCCAATGCCCAGTTGTGAGAAAATTGGAAAAGGAAAAAAGACTGCACTGCCCTATCCCCCATGCATGTTGGACTAATTTTTTACATACCAGCAAGCTGGATGCACATATGATACTGTCCCTGATTAATACAGGTCTATCAAAAGATGAGCTGATTTTTCACACATCCACCCACAGTATTGATATTTGCCCTAACAATTGTGTTTTATCCTTTTGAGACCAGGTTAAACTAGACTAGCAACCTCTTTTTCAGAGGAAATTAGAGGTGGTAGTTACACTAATTAGGGAAATTGGGCAAACACTGGAGATATTCCCTACTTTTTTCCAGAAGTGCCATGAGGTCTTTTACATCCATACAAGTTACCAGTAACTGACAAACATGGGATCAATGTTTAATGCATCATCCAAAGGAGGGTACATTTTGGGAGGGGGCTGCACTACCAATTCTGCATGGCCATGTCAGTAATGGAAATAATCCAATTATCTGATGTGGGAATAGAATCCTGAGCCTAATAATGTTTCAGCAGCCAAAACAAGTATGATGACCGTTGAGCCACTTAACAATTCAAGTCTCTCATAAGATGCACTGACTTTCCACGCACACATTGACACTGTGCCTTACAACCCAAGTCTAACACAAGATGAACAAACATATGTTGCATCCTTGCCTCCAGTCAATTGAAAGAATATCAAATCTTTGGGGAACCACAATCCTTTGATAAAACTACACAATCAACATGGGAAGACATGCAGACTACACGTGGAAGATGCCAAAGACTTGATCAGAGCCAAGGTGAAAAAACAGTGCTACTCACTGGGCTGCTGTCACTGAACAATTGATTTCGTATACATTCCTTCAGGTGAGACATTAAACGGAGATCCATCTGCCTGAGTTATTAGCAGCTCAGATTGATGTAAAAAAAATCCCAAATAACTTCTTGAAAAGCATAGAGGTATCCAGTTTCCTGGCCAAATTTCCACTAGTTAGTATGAATTCCAACTTTGGTATTCCCTAAAAAGAGGCTATTGGACTAGTGGGATTAAGCGAGTCAGTGAAGACTAAATATAAATTGAAATAAATGTGCATCTTACTAAACCACCAAAGACCAGCACCTATCCCATGGAAGGTTGATGTGTATGATGAAAAGGAAAGGAATATGGCAATCCTGCCACCCCCATGCCTACAT
>NC_056730.1:217293493-217308493 GCF_019279795.1 Protopterus annectens | reverse complement strand
TGTACAAAATACATCTTGGTGATCAAGTGATTGTAATTAAGAAGGACTGCTGTAACTTTCTGGTTTGGATGCTGAATTTTTCAGGAAGGACAATGTAAGTAGTCATGCAGTGAAACCATTGTCAAAACTGTTCACTTCAAGCATTTCCTCTGATCATGTGATGAACTTCTCATTACGCCTCATGAATGGTAAGAGCATCATAATATTGTATGTGTTTTGAATGTGCAGTAATTTAACTCTCTACTGAAAGCATCACAGTCACCCTTTTCTTTCTCTTCTCTCCATCTTGCAAGCTGAGTGGACTGGTGAACGATTATCGAATGTCCTCAACTTTGGTGATCTCCTGCATATTGAGGCTTCTGTTGGCCTCCCATTGCAAGTTCCCCTAAGACTATATATACATAACTGCACTGCAACCCCAACTCCTGATGAGAATTCTACAATAAAATATGCCATCATTGATAACTATGGGTAAGAATTATTATGTTTTATTGCTAATTTCTAGTGTCTAGTCTCTACTGAAGACAATGAACACATCTGTAGAGACTAAATTCCTTTTCCTCCACATTTTTTTCTAGATGAGCTGAATTGAAGTAATTGGTAGTCATTCTGGAGTGAATTTGCATAGAATGCACGTTTTGCACCTTGGTTATCTGTGTTATGACCCATAATGCACCTCCAGTACTGCACATGATTTCAACTTTCTCTCCATTAAGAATAGCATATTATATTTGATTCCTCCTCCTTATAGTGTCGGTGGTCTAGTGCACATCCGTCCTCCCATTTTGTAGTTTATATTCAATCTATATTCTCTTTTTGTCAAATAAGATCCTCCATTCTCTTAACTTCGTAAGAAAACATATGCCCCGTGTTTTTGCATCTTTTTGGAATTTGATTCCCACCTCCCAGACCCAGGATACTTTTGTACTGAACATATTCAGTGGGCCAGAGTACTTGCCCTCCTGCCTTCTCCCCCTTTGTAAAAAGATATACACTTGGGCCATATATATCTGTGCTACTACATTTGCTGTTTGTTATTTCTAATAAGTTAATAAACTGTATACAGCTGTGCAGTTTCTAGACCCCCCCCCCCAAAAAAAAAAAAATCCATGGCAGTGTTTTTGTTTTGCATTCATTTATTGCTTATTCTCCCACCTAGTCTGAAGATATATGGTAACTTCATTATTTGGATTTTATTTTTTATTTGTGCATTTTGCCTTTCCCAGCATAGTGTGTTTTGTCACTTGCCAGCTGGGAATTTTAAAACTAAATGGTCAGTAAACGGATCTCTAAACACACACTACTATTGTACCAAATGGGTGTTTAAAATCTGTTGTGCTTTTATACCCTTTCTGTATGGGGGGGGGGGCAAAACAAAAAAGATGTATATTTGTTGCTTATTAATGTTGAGCTGTGCAACATGTTACTGGTGTCGCAGTCAAAGCTAAATGAGTTTGGAAGCTGAATCACAACAGTTCTACAGGATTTTTTTGCCATAGTTAAGAACTCTCATTTATAGACTTACTGCTTCTTGCAGAAGAAGAAGAAGTCTGCTTCTTGCTTTTTAGGCTAACAGATGGATAAGGACATTTCTTCATTTGCAGTTTTTATGTGATTTTAAGTTTATTTTTTAGCAGTTCATCTGATTTCTGCTCACTTTGTTGCTCCTGGGTTTCACTGTTCTCATAAGACCCACTAGCAACTGGATTAAGTGTTTTAAGCAAGCATTAATGCATGACAAGATACACATTACAGGACACCCAAGGGTGCTGAGGTTAGAAGCTGCAGTCAGAGGGCTTCCAAACCCCAGGGAGCTACATTATTTCCATGTAACACCAACCCTCGCTGCCATTACAGCATTTAAATGGAATACCTGGTAAATTGCTGTAATATTCTTTTATAATCCATGTATAATTTTTTTATTTGATGTAAAATATTTTCTCTGACTAATGTTTCAGATTTGGTGTATTTGGTGATATTATCATTGTTGAAGTATGCATCACATGTGGGCTCTCCTGGCAGAGGAATAGCCAACATGCAGCCAATATACCAAAGCCTTTATATCCTCCTAGTATCGTACATCAGACATGTGCTCCCTGTGCAGGCATAGGGAATAAAGGTGACATACGCATGCTCAGTACTCAGAATTTCTTTACCACCAGTCCAAATGCTATGGTTGAATGTGTCCATGAACATCTTTTACTGAGCTGGTGTCTACCAACCATTTATGGATTAATTCCCCATTGCGGTTCCTTTTCCTTTTTTCTCTTTTTTTTGTTTACGGAGCGTTCATGTTATCCAGGAAGGGAAACTGGTGTGGAGGCAGAGTCCAAGGTCATCATAAGTGTTTGTTCTGCTCACCTGCTATGCACAACCATACACAGTGCACTATTTGTCAGGCCTTTCTTCCAAAAACACTTCTCGGCCATCTGTATTTTTTGCCCATCTACCATGAGAACCAAAGTCTCAAGCTTGTGTCCCATGGGTACCATGGCCAAATCTACCATCCTTGAGGTACAGCTGTCTCAAGAAAGCTAAAATGTCTTGGTTTGAATCTGCTGCTGTCCTGCCTCCATGGGTGACCCCCAAAGACTCTGTAGTGGCGATGCTAGTTTAGTCTACCAGGACCCTGTCTGAGGCAGGCATGAAACTGGTTTCTCCTATATCCTCTGAGGTTGTGCAAATGACTGCTGGGAACCACTGCTGATCATTTCTGAAGAGTCTGGGGAGTTCTCCAGATCCTGGTACCCTTGGAATCTAGGCTCCCTACGTTGGTCAAAGCTGATGATCCATTAAAGAATCAGAAAACAAAACTTTTTCCTCCCATTCTTTGAGGAGTTGTAGCAATAGAAGTACTTTAGTGTATGTTTAATTCCCTGATGATATTGAAGCCTTCTCAGTGATTCTGTCCCTACTTCTCTTTGGTTTTTTACTCCAACCAAAAGGCCTATGGAAACTGGTTCCTCTCCACATGGAGTTGGATTCAGAAGATGAATTCTTGACCTATTTAATCACTTCACCCTTAAACTATACAGTAGAGGAAGAGTATTCCTGGAGTCTTGATCCTCCCTTTGAGGCGTTGTCCCACTGTGATTCACTTGATGGGGCATTTTAAGTGGGATTGCTCCTATGTCTCTGACATTCAGAATAGTTATGTGCTGTTACAAATGGAATCTCCTAATCCACCTGCTATTCCCACTGTTTTGGATACTTTGAATATCTTTTTTTCACTTGCTTTTTTTGCTCCTGATTCCCAACCACCTAACCCCCCAAAAGAAGCCTGACCACTATTATAAGGAACCTGAAGCCTTTAAGTACCTTTGCAAGTGTCCTACCTCAGAACCAGCTGTGATTTCTGCTTCTAATAATAAGCTGTCCAAACTTTCATCCTCTCCCAAAATTCTCCTTTCTGATAATTTATGGCTCTCCATAGCCTGACCATCTATCAGATCAACATGACCAGGTATGTTATGGTCTTCTTGTTCCAACTTTGGGTGGTTTTGACAGGTAGCCTACTACTCTTTAAATGTATCATGATGCAGGTGTTGCATCTTCTAGAGCTGCTGTTTCAGGTTCAGTCATGAGGAGGTACGGTTTGCTTCACCACCAGGTCTTGCATGATATTAAGGCCAAGCTACTAGATGCTCCATTGGGCAATCAAAATATTTGTTGGTACAGCTGCTGTGACCTTTTTGACTCTGCAAAACAAACCTAAAGCTGTCCCCAAATTTCAGACAAACTATCCTTCTAAATCTGACATTATCATAAGCAATCTTGCCAACCTTCGAAAGGGAAAATGCATTCATAAGTGCATGCTTTCTGATAAACCCACTGTCATTCTTCTAGAAAGGATGAAGTAGACTAACATTGTGGATTCTGTTCAAGCAGCTTTATTATATAAAAACAAACCTGTATACACACTAGTTGTCTCATAGATGTTCACAGTCTGACTGTACTCCTATAAAATGGCACAGAAGCTACCATGTTCTTGCTATTTATATGCACATCCAGATCTTGGAAATGCTTCTTAAAGGTACAACACACACGTTATTCTACATCCTCCCTCTTTGAAAAATGAGTTAACAACATTGACTGAAATGTAGTAGATGCAAAGTAATTTTCCATAATGCATTTATACAGCATTAGGTGTATATATACAACTACTTCCAAGTTGTGCATTTCACACTGTGTCTGAAAATACGACCAAATTGTGACATAGAGATTGGAATTGTGGTTAGCAACTGTGATAGTCTCTGCTGAATGTTCAACCTTAGGGACATTATGAACATCATCAGAAATGGTAGTGAGAACCAAGACATGTTCTGGGACAGGAACATTGTCTGATTAACTCTGATATTTAGAGTCTATCACAGGAACAATGTTGTGATAATGGGCCTGATACAGGTAGTAGATGTCTGAGATTTCTCCTGTACTCCACACCCTCAAATTTCACATGATCTCAGCTCTTCACATATATTTGTTACTTGACCAATCCGGTCAAAACCTTTTGCTGTTTGTATTCTCACGGTCTTTCCTTTCAGTGGACAAAGAAAACTGCTCCATTTTGTTATAGCTGGATTTCTGGAAATAATGCTTTCTAAATAATTAGGCTTTGATTGCTTTGTTTTTAGCTTTAGGCCTCAATAAACTGGAGCTGATAGGCAATGTTATTCTGGTTTGCCTCTGTGGAATGGTTTGCCTCGGTAGAAGTCTCTGAGCAGGTGAGCCAAGTATATTGCTGCAGGGTATGTTTCTGAGATTGAGTAAATTGAAAAAGACATCGGTATTGTCATGCTTTGACTTCTCAGGTAAATTGCCTTGCACTCTGTACTGCATATTCAGCTAGTCCATTTGACTGCAAATATTCTAAACTACTAGTAACATGTACAAAGTCCCATTCTCTTGCAAATTTCTGAAACAACTTACTGGTAAATATCGGAGATGAGCTTCTGTGGACTTCATGGACTGAGAAATGACGTTTCAGCTTGGTAACAATAATCGACATTAGGTTAGAGTAGTAAATTGCTCTAAGACTGGTTTGAATAAGAATCTACAAATACCAAATAGTGTTGATTGTCCCACTCAAAGATATTAGTGGCTACTGTTGACTAAGGTAGTTCAGGAACTTGACTTAGCTGAAGTGGTTCTTTTTGCAAATGTGGTTTAGTTCTATTGCATACTGAACAAGAAGAAAGTACTCTATCAATGTCTTTTGCTAGAGAAGTCCAAAGTACTAGTCTTCTCGCCCTTCTTTTGGTAGCTTCAGAACCTGGGTGACCACAATGCAAAATCTGGATGTATTCCTGTTGTAAAGAAGCAGGAACAACAATTTTAGGACTTTGAAAATAATGCCATCTTACATCAACATCTCATCTCTGTAAGGAAATGAGGCTTACACTTCAGGTTAGTACACTTAGATTGCTTTGATGGCCATCCACCGTTAATGTAGTGATTAAGCTTCTGCAAAATTGGATCATTGTTTGTAAGATCTCTTAGCTCATCAAGTCTTGTGGTCAAAAAATTACACACTTCATGACACCAAAGTCAAACTTTTCTGTGTCAAACTGTTCTGTTGTATTTTGGGTGATCTGGGTAAGGTACCAGCCAGATAAAGAAGTTTGTGTTTTGTATAGACCATTTTGAAGTTGTACTTTTTGCAATTTAAGCATCATTCTTTGTAATCTCACTGCAGCTTAATGCATAGGCTTAGTTTCAATCTGAATATCTCAACTGCAGATGTAATCATAAAACTAAGAACATGCAAATACTATTGCCAAAATTTCTTTCTCAATTTAAACATATTGCATTTCAATAAATGTTCTAGATGCATAGGCTACTACTCTCTTGAATAACTGCTTCAAGACCAAATTTTGAAGCATCGCAGGAAAGAGTTACTGGTTTGACATTATAGTATCTTAATGTAGGTGGAGTAACACTTTTCTGGTTAAGGTCTTCAAATGCTTTTTGGTGATCTAACCATGACCATGTAACATTCTTACATTTTAGCTCTCTCAAAGGTGCTATCAACTCACTGAAGTCTGGTATAGACTTGATTAAATAGTTGACCATACCAAGAAAATGTTGTAGAGCTTGAACATTATCCAGTGCTGATATCTCAAGAATGGCTGTTATTTGGATGGGTCTGGTCTCAAGCCAATGTTAATAAAGAAATGCCCTACATAATTCTGGTAGTCTGAATTTGCACTCTAGAAGAATGAGCTTTAAGTTCCCTTCACGTGCTCTATCTAGAACTTTCAAGATTTCGGTCATGCTCTGCTTCACCATTGCCTCTGACTAACAAATCATCTACTTTTATTTCACAAGGATAACCTGAAACAATTTGCTCCATTGCACGCTGAAAGACTTCACTTGCAGAATTTATTCCAAATGGCATCCTAAGAAATCTGGGCCTTCCAGATAGAGCACTAAATGTAGTCAGTAATGAAGATTTGCGAGCAAGCATCACTTGCCAAAATGAACTTTTTCCATCCTAGACAGAAAAAACAGTGGCATTCGGTATTAGAGCTGCAGCTTCTTTGACTGTGCACATGGGATGTTGCGATCTCTTCAATGCTTTGTTCAAATCTCTTGGATCAATTCACTTTCAGATTTCGTGTGAGCCTGTTTTGTAAGCTGCTACCATGGATGACACGCATGGTTTTGTAACTGGACAAATTACACCTTGCTGCACCATTTTGTCCAACTGAGCTTTGAGTTTATGCTGCATAGCTATTGGAGCTTTTCTTGCTGGTCTGACCACTGGACTGATCTCTGGGTCTAACTTCATATAATACACAACTGGAAGTTTGCCCAACTTGTCATCAAAAACATCAGCATACCCTAAAAGAATAGTGTTAGTGAAGCTGGAACTGGGACATATGCTTATTTGATTAACAAGTTTGTTAAAAGAAAAGATTCCTTCTCAGACAGTCTCTGAAACCCAATAATGACTGCTCAGGTCTTCGAGTTACATAGAATAATAAACCACAAGAGTTCTTGGCCACATTACATGAAAGCACTACTGAGCCTTAGTTTTGAATTTCTTCACCTTCATAAGCAACAAGTTTCGAACAACTGGTCACATTTATTTGCTCACCAGCTCTCGCCTTGGCAAATGTACCTGCTGACATAACACTACACTTAGAACCAGTGTCTACTTTGAGCTCAGTGGGTTTACCATTGATCTGGACAGTACAAAATACTTCATTCTTTGCCACTAAATCTACTGCATCATATTTTCACCAGTTACTGATGCGCCATCTACATAGAAAGTACACTGTTGCAGTTCAACTTGATCAATTTGATTTTTTCGAATGACCCTTCTTTATAACCGTATGAGGCTTAATTGATTACAAAAGTTTTGAAAGTGGTTCCATTTTTTTACATTGATGGCATTGCTGACCAAATGCTAAGCACTTCATTGTGACAATTAACAATAAAGCTTGACTTGGGTTTTGCTGATTCACCCATGCACAGCACTGAGCATGCTCCTTTAACTGAACTAGTCTTAGAACTTGTTGGAAGATTGTGGGACCTCCCAGGAAAACCCACAAGGGCAAAGGGCAGCAGTTGCCATATACTTAGGTCTGTTTCTGCGTGACACATGTTGCATGCTGTCTAAATTTGTTGTGCAGCCTACTGAAACCATGCTCTTACCACTTGCAAGCATATCTGTGTGCGTACCTTTGTGTAACTTCATGAATTTAACAAATCTCAATAGCTTTGCTCAGCGTTAAAATCACTGTTATGAAGCAAAAGCTTTCTCAGCAGCACTATTAATACCACACATGATCCTTTATTAACTCTTCATTTTAGCTTTATTTCTCAGGTTAGTAATATAAGCTGCAGAAGTTTCTCCTTGCTTTTGATCTTGTTGTAAAACAAATGCCTCTGTGATGTAACATTGGTCTGGGGGTTGCACATTTCTCTGAATTTGTGCTTCAAACATTCTGGATACAACAGTATGACAATTTTCCCCTTCACCTTCATATACTGCTGGTGCATGTACCAATGAATGACCTTTTCAGTGGCTTCAGACCCTGCTAGATATAATAAAATGAATGCCTTGGTGAGTACAGCTTTATCAGAATAAGCTGCTTGTATGAATATATCATACTCTTGCTCAAATATTCTCCCATTTCTCTGCAATATTCTGATCAAATACAATTGGTAGTGGTTTTCAAATGCAGTCTGCCATATTAATGTATCTCACTGAAGACTTTTCCCACTAAGCACAAACACACACACGTACATATGCCTGAAATTAATGCTAGTACTTGTAACTATGCCCAATAGCACAAGGCTCTGTATAACTGAACTTTGTGAAATACATTTTTCCGGGCACTGTAATACTCTTGAAATCACCTATATTGGTGTAAGAAACACTTTGTAATGGCAGCACTTTGCGAATAGACACACCCAGCACAAGAAACCTTTCGAAATTGCTGTATTTGACTGCACTTTACGAAATAGTAGCACTTTGCATGCAACAGACTCTTTGGAATAAATGCACTGTAACATACTTTGAGATGCTTCGAATAAGTCTAGTTATACTATTGAGAGCTCCAGTCAATCCAAACTATAAGTTTATGCCAAAAGACAGTAATTTGCAAAAAACATGAAGTTGCCTTCCTATATTTATACTTTGTGCCCTTTTTGCCCTTTTGTTATTCGTTTTGCCCATGTAATCTCTCTTCATGCCCATTATATTTTCTTGTACTTGTTTTAACTCTACACATGCTCGTTTTCCCAATCTGAACCCCTTTACATGCCTTTCTGATGCTCGTTTTATCAAATATCTTAATTTCAAACATTTCATTTGATAAACTTTTTTATGCTTCTTGTTTGCCTAATAACCATTTTTGTGCCATTTGTTTGCTTAGTGATGCATTTTGTGCCCTTGTAATGCTCCATTTTGTCTTTTTTTTTTTTTATAAAATCACTTGTGAAAATTTGCATTACCTTTAGTTCATTTCTGGCCTTTTTTTTTTTTTGCTCTCTGTTCGCTTGGTTTGCCTTCACTGTTAACTCTGCACCTTGTGGCTCTGAAAAACAGTCTCTGGTATCTCAGTTCTGACACCATCTCGCTTGTCTAGTCAGGATGAAGTAGACCAACATTGCGGGTTCTGTTCAAGCAGCTTTATTATACACAAACACAAATTTTATTTTGTTTCTGAAGAAGTTCCGTTCAGCAATAAAAGGGATGAAAGCTCTAAATATTTTTTCTGCCTCTTTTTTTATTCTCATGGTACTGTGAAGTTATGTTTTAATGTATACAAACTAGTTCTCGTACGTAAATGTTCATACTCTAGCTGTATTCACATAATGGCACTGAAGCTAGCATGTGCTCACTATTAATATGCACAGTCAGGTCTTAGAAATGCTTTAAAGGTAAAACGCACGTTACTCTACACCCACCCAGACTTCAAAGTCTCAAAAGCCCCCTTTTCAGGACAAATCTGCCTCCTGACATATTTTCTCACCTTCCCTTAGCCAGACTCTGCCTCACAGGGTATCTCTGCATACCAATCATCCTTTTATGCCCATGGTGGTCAAAGAGTTGGCCCTTAATCAGTCTGTCCAGCTCCTTTCCTTTTTCCCTTCTCCACAATATGCTAGTGAGAAGGTTCTTCAAACCTTGGATTTACATAGATGGTTGAGACTTGGTATCTCCTCCTGGATTTCTAAGGCCATTCTTTTTCTTTTTTTTTTCTTTTCATGGTAAACCGTTTTCTGCTTCAGTTCAAGCTGATTCAGTGAGAGCAGTACTCCCCTGTGGAGCTTTTGTCAAGGGTCTGGATACTAGATCAGTTAAGGGTCTGGATACTAGATCAGTTAAGGGTCTGGATACTAGTTCCATCCTAGAGGCTACTAGTTTGTTTGCTGTCCACAATTTTTACTAAATATATGTTGGATGCCATTTTCAGACCCTTTTCAGACTTAGACCATGGTTTGCCAGGGGTAGCCATCATAAGTTTGTGGAGGGTTCATTTGTGTTTTTCTCCTCCCATCCTTTACAGTAGCTTTGTTAATCTCCCACATATGATGAATACTGCAACAGAGGTAAGGACAAAGTACAATTGTAAAAGATCTTAACATAACAGTAGCCATCCTTATCATTGTTGCAATATTCTGTCCCTCCCAGCTGCCCGCTTTTCTCTCATGTTGGAAGCAGTCTTTTTTGGCTGAGGGTTCTTTGCCTTTCTTGCCCTTTTTCTCTTTCCCCCTGGATTCACATGTTTAACCTGGGGTTGATCTAGCTCCCCTGGGGCACTTCACCTTTGAGTACTGAGCTTGCCTGCATCTTTATGCCATACACTGGCATGGGGAGCATACA
Source organism: Protopterus annectens (assembly GCF_019279795.1). Classification (NCBI taxonomy): domain Eukaryota; kingdom Metazoa; phylum Chordata; order Ceratodontiformes; family Protopteridae; genus Protopterus; species Protopterus annectens. The sequence goes on along the minus strand of NC_056730.1, from coordinate 217,298,157 downwards.
TCTGGTGTACATTGCTGGGAAGATGTGAAGGTTTTGGTATACTGGCCAGTTGGGCTATACTTGACAGGAGATCCCACGCGTGATTAATACTGCAATAGTGAAAAGGAGGACATCTACTCTTATGGTAAGATCTTGAAAAGACTATACTTTTAGGGAAGTACTTGTACATCCACATGAATTCTGTAAGAATTGTTCGCACACTCCTCATGCTGCAAATGTCAGTCATTCATATCTACAAGCGTTTATAAATCTAGATCTTGTATACAGAAAGTAAAGATATATCCGCATGTCTGCAGAGTCACAGGCACACATGTATACACTTTCACTGTGAACACCTTAGATGTCCTTTTGAAATCAAATAAATGCTTAAATAAGAGCCCTTTTATGTACGTATAGTCCACCAATGCCATACACCTACAGTGTGAAGCATTATAGTTCACTCTCCTCTATAATGTACATAATTATGTAAAATATTTTCTCTCATTCTCGTGTGTGTGTGTTTGTGTGTGTGTGTGTATATGTATGTGTATGTATATGTATATATATATATATATATATATATATATATATATATATATATATAGTGTATTTTATATATATATATATATATATATATATATATATATATTTATATATATACACACATATATATATATATATATATATATATATATATATATATATATATATATATATATATATATATATATATATACACACACACACGTGTGTATGTGTGTATGTATGTATGTGTATGTAATATATATATATATATATATATATATATATATATATATATATATATATATATATTTATATATTTAATTCTGTTCACTACCCTGTATCGTGTTTCATGCTTCTTAGACTGTAATTCTATCATATAATCTGTGTCGGAGTGGGACAACACAGCTGGTGATAACAACCTTACTGCGCTACTCCCTTGAACAGTTGCGAAGCTCATTTCAGCATCGCAACAAAGGTCTATTAGTCTTCATAAGAGGTGCGCTTGGAACTCTTAACTGCTACTACACATTCCCAGCTGAATATAGGTTTGCTGCAGTGTACTGGCTTACCGTAATGAGCGTTGTGTTTGGTACCCCCACACTTTGCTGCTTTATACTAGTTAGCGAGGAGTAGGGATCTTAAATTAGCGTATTATAACTACCATGCTCAAGCTGATGAAAGCGAACCCATTAAACTCTCTCTCTAACAGCTGCGGAGCCTTTGAAAACATTGTAGCATAATTAATTAGACTCTTGTACTCTATTGTATTACCTCTGTTAAAGCCGAGGAGTTTATGAAAGCACTGTAGCATAACTTAATTAGACTCCGCAAGCGTTGCGTTTGCAAGCTACATTCCACTCTGAAATACCCAGCTGATTATAGGTTACTGTATTGCTCAAGCTCCCATTAATTAGTGGCATGCATGGGTCCTTTGCACTCTTCACTCTTAATTTAGCCAGCTAACAGTAAAGGATATTAAAGTAGCATATCCTACACAAATGTACACATTTGTTCTTTTTATTTAAAAAAAAAAACGACATACTATGAATGCAGTATTTAGGCACTGACTGTATATCCTGCTTCTTACTGTATTTTTGTTCAGGAAATACAAGTTAAACACTAGGATGAAAATGCATTTTTTCTGTTATTTTAGCTTTGTATAGATAGCTTGAATGGCCTTTCTCCTAATTACTTATTGATATACACTGTTATATAAGGTAAATTGAATACTGTGAATTCCTGATATAACAGATAATGCAACTGCATTTTTAATTTTGTCTGCATGCTCTGTAGCTAACATATAATTTTTTTTCTCTCTTTTTCCTCATTCCCTCTTTTTCTCTCTTTCCACATGTACCAGCCTTCTGCTCCTGTACATCCCTACTAGTTGACCTGAATATACCCAGCTGGGCGCCTAAGAAAGCTTATCTATCCTTTCGGCTCCTTGGGAGACCATACTCTGAGTAGAGACAGTGGAAGTATGTCTTGCTATAACTTCTAGACATTCTGTATTAAGATTAAAGTTTTATAGTTTTTGCCAGGTAGGCAAGCCTCACAGTTAGGTCAGCCAGCAGCCAACCCCCTCCCCGAATCTCCTTTCTCTCTAACTTTACCTTGGCCCATATCTTAACTATATTGTAATGGTCTCATCCCCCCCCCCCCCGGCATGACTCACTTGTAGGAGACTTATTTAAGTTTAGAGACTAACCACTAGGTGGCGCCTCTATTCCAGCTTCTGCGTATACATATCCTTTTTAATGTGCTCTTCCTTAGCTACCTAACTCCCTTTCTAACACTCCTCTGGTCTCTCTCTTTTTCATCTCCCCTTGACTATCATATCTTCAATTCACTCTCTACTCCCCATACAAAATACTCCTGCCAGCATCTCAACAGTCTCCATACTCTATTACTCCCGGACTTACCTGCATATTTTCACTCCTTACTGATTGTCACCCTGACAAGCTACTCTTGTGTCTCTTCCCGCTCCATTCTCCCTGCGGGCTCACTCCGCTCCCCTACCCTGCCCCCAAATCTCACCCGCCACCAGCATCCCTACACTTATACACCCAAAAACACACTCCCTATAGATTAATCCAATCATACCATCCATCTCTGGCCACACCCACCTCCATTAATAACCCTCCTCACTTTATCTTCACTCCCCTCAGAAATAAAACCTCTCACACTTCTCCTACCCCTCTAATCACCCACTACACACTTCTTAGCTATGCCTTATCATAGCCACTTACTTCTATTACTCTTCCTCCTACCCACTCTGTCTTCTACCTACCTCTTAACCTCCTTTGAACAACCCCTCCACTCTACTTTCACCATTCCATCCAAAGAAACTCTCACAGCTTTACTTGCTCTATCTACAAGCTTTTTTAATGTCATTTATAAATCCAGTTACTTTCTACCTAAAAATATCATCGATTAATACACATCAAATACTCCGTTCTAAACTATAGAAAATCATTTGACTACCATTGGAAACCTCTGCAATTCAAGAACTTTATACTTCTCCACTCCTTAATAGATGGGGACATTCACCTTAACCCAGGTCCAAACCCTTCCCTACTCAACAGAAACTGCAACCAATACAAGACAACTCCTTTTCCTTCTATCATACCCTCCAAATCACTCTCAATAGCCCATCTAAACATACATAGTATTTGCAACGAAATACCTCAGGTTCTTGCCCTTCTTGAGGTTCATCAGTTTGACATCCTCTGTCTAACAGAAACTTGGCTAAAACCCACAATTAAAGATGTTGATATAATACCCCCAGGTTATAGTATCTTTCGTAAAGACCGTACAAACAAAAAAGGTGGAGGTGTCGCAATTCTCTACAAATCTCTACCCTTGGATAATAATGCAGAAACAATTATAACTAGACTACAGCTTAACTCCAACAAATCAATAAACATAGTCTGCTCCTTTTTTCCCCCAGGTAAAAATCAAAGTACTCTAGAAGACATATTAAACTGCCTTTCTACATACCTGCCACAGGAAACCATAATCCTAGGAGACTTTAACAGAGACTGGAATTTTATGTACCTAAACTAATCCATTCACTCTGATCAACCTGTATGGTTACTCACAAACTATAAACTCCCCAACCAGAACAAATAAACCTAATAATAAAGAAAGCATCCTAGATTGGATACTAACAAATAGCCCACATGAAAAATATACAACAGGAACCCTCCCAGATGACCTCAGCGACCACTCTGTAATATATATTATCACACACAAAACAAATCTTACTATCCCAACTACCATTAGAACGACCCGAACCAAAAAACATTTTGACCCCAATCTGTTCCAAACCGATCTTAAGCAATGTAACTGGTCACCTCTTAAAACTCTACCCATAAATGAGGCAGTCAATCACTTCAAGAACACTTTCCTAGCAATTCTTGACCATCATGCCCCAATACGCTCTGTTAGAATCAAAACTCAACCAGCTCTATGGCTCTCAATTCATACTAAGAAACTAATCCATAGTAGAAATAAATCTTGGGCAAAATGGCGTTCCACAAAGAATAGTTCCGATCACCAAACCTTTAGACAACTAAAAAACATAACAAAAAAAGCTATCCTACAAGATGAAAAGAACTTTTACATCTGATTACAGCAATCATCCCTTAAACAACCACAAACATTTTGGAATACTATTAATACACTACTATCCCCAGGCAAAACACCCACACATATTCCATTAGGCTCCAACCCTGATTGCCCAACACAAACAGCAAATGACTTCAACTCATTCTTTACTACTTCTATACTAAATCTAGCTAACCAGTTAACCCCTGACATCTCTAAACTGCCCATTCCTAACTCCACTCTTCCCCCACTATTCCATCTCAAACCTATATCCACATCCTACATCTGTTCCCTACTCCAAAAATTAAAACCTATTACCCCCTCAGCTGACAAACTTCCAGCAGAATTCCTTCAAATAGGAGCCAAAGCTATTGCCTACCCCATCTCCATATTGATCAATAGAACCATAAAAGAAGGCATTATACCATCAATCTGGAAAATCTCTTATATTATCCCTCTTCACAAAGGTGGCAACTCCACTGATCTCCCAAACTTCCGCCCCATAGCACTAGCTACTCTCCCCACTTGCTAAAATAATGAAGTGTATACAC
>NC_056730.1:217188493-217288493 GCF_019279795.1 Protopterus annectens | reverse complement strand
ACTTAAAATCCTTCAGAAAATATATCATAAAAGTTATTCTAGCACATTTCTATAAGTCAAATCTGAAACTATTTCTGACTTATTGTCCCCTCATTATGTTGGGATTTGTCTGGATATCTTGTACTAAGAGAGCTATGAAAAATATCATCAGTTAAGCCCTGGTGGTGATTGTGGCATTCCATGCAAAACCAACAACCTTCTGTGCACTGACTCAAACAGGGTTGGTATATAAACTTCATAAAACCTTCCCGCAAAGCTTACACTGAGTTTATTGAATCACAGGGTGCGACTTTATGCCAGCATAATAAATAAATGGGAAGCATGGACAGAGGGGAGAAAATCGCAATCATCTTTTCCTTACACTAAATTTAGCTTATCTGTGAATACGAAGGGAAGCTGCAGCAGCTGCAACTATCCATTCCCTTTTCACTAAACTAGGACTCTTAGACTGCTGTAGTTAGCAAATGAGGGAAAATCAAAATGCATAGAAGTAACTCAAGTAACTATGGAAGCAGCAGTTAGAGACTTGCAGTTGTGTAAGAGATGGATGTATTTTGTACTGATATTTGACAGCTTTGAATTAAAATTTATCAGAATAGCCATTAATTACAAATACATTTGCTTATCACAACCACATTTTGAAGCTGTACACAAAAGTGAATGCCTGTGTGTGAGAGAGGAATAAAGTGAGCAAATCTGATTTTTAATTTGTTTGTGTGTGTGTGTGTGTGCATATGTATGTATATATATATATATATATATATATATATATGTGTGTGTGTGTGTATATATATATATATATATATATATATATATATATATATATATATATATTTATGTATAAATATATAATTAGTTCCACTTCTAACCATTGAAATTTCAAAACATCGAAGTTCAGATCATTGAGACCAGAACATCGAATTTTGAAATGTTGAAGGTTACAAGTGCAACCAAAAAAAAAAAAGAAAATTCTAACATTTTCATAAACTTTTCCTATGACTAGAAACTTAAAATGATGTGTAGAATCAGTACTGTTAACATGCTTGTCTAAGGCATTGACACAATTTACCTTACTGATGTAATATATATGTTCCCTAATACGATCTTTAAAGGGCCTGTCTGCCTTGCCAATATAAAATATTGATATAAGGTGATATACGGCTAAGAACAGAAGAATTGGTCTACATGGATAGCTAGGATGAGAGTTGATGCAGGGAGTGGATTAAATGTCTGTGTACCACTTAGACCTAAGTCCAGACCTCTTAGAAGGTAAGTCCTATTTAAGTGAATTCATGAGATGATGGTGTTTATTACTTCTATGTACGTTTTTTTATATATATATATATATATATATATATATATATATATATATATATATATATATATTATGCATCAATGTATTTCACTTTTTAATGAGGTTTTTTCTTTAAATGTATTAATGAAATCGCATTAATGAAATCGCATGACAACTTCAATTAACTGTTTTAAAAAGGGTGTGTTTCTGAAGTGTACTTTCATTACACCTGATGAAGCAACTTTGTGAAAGTGTTTGTGTTTGTTCTGTGCATTAGTAAAGTCTTTATACTGGAAGCAGCAACAGCAGTGGTTGTGTCCTTACTGTTTTTGGTTCTTATATATTTTGTTTCTTTGGACACATTTATTGGGTTGTTGGTGGTACTACTTCTGAAAAAGTGTTTATTCCAATTACCACCACATGCAGTATGATGGCTGAGAAGGATGAAATGGATGCTATAGTGGAATTGGACTTGCGACCCTGATATTCCATGTACTGTTGATAAGAAACTTGATTATTTACAAGGGTTCAAGCTTAGAGTGAATCCTTTGATTAACTGTGTTATGTCTGAAGAGAATGATCCTGATGAAACAGTGGATATTATAACTCTTAAACACAGCTGTTTGCCTTGGAAAAAGATTTATATAAATTGAATGAAACCAATATCAGAAGTTTCATTTAGAGGCTTGTCTGAGAGCATAGTATCAAAAGGGTTACATGTTCTCAAAATGCCCTCTCATACTAATGGTGACAATGTCTTGTTGGAATGGCAAAAAATTAATTTGCAAACTAGCTTCAGTTATTTGAAGCTTTTAGTAGCAGCTGCGCAAAGGGAAATGGACATTTTTGGTTCATTCCATTAATTCCAAGTATGAATAACCGCTAAAAAACTATTCAGACTGTGTGTTTGATCCGTATTTGCAAGATCTGTTAAGCTCATTACAAGTGTATGAGAATAAACTGGAAAAATCTACAAACTTTGCAGGGATAGGAGAGATTTCCAGATGTGTAACATGTTTACTTGCCTGGGGTTTGAACAGCCTACAGCCAAGAATTCCACTAGAGCAGCTTCCCTGCAGAATGAAGCATGTGTTTCCAAGGTAACCAAGCCAATGTCGAGTAGCATCAACAGATGTGAGGAGATAAATGGAAGTGACGTTTTGCTAGTTATGGCTGGCGCAATGACGCAAAGTTCAACTGTTTCTAATAAAGAATTGGGCGCATGTAGGAAAGTGGCCGTTACTACGGCTGTGGTGCATTATGAGCCCAATACGAAGAAGCAGGCAGTGAACATGCTAATTAATGCATCTCCAGAACAGGAGATCCCTTTAGGACAGTATTTTCTGAATTTTCCACTACCAGTAAAGGAACAAGGTCAGTGGTATCAGAAGGAGCATGGACGGAGTCGGAGCAGGAACAATGCCAAAAGGAAATGGGAAGGTACTGTAACTCAGCAGAATACGATAAAGCCTTTTCATATGTGAAAAGAGCTTGGTATGTAATCTTTCAAGTACTGTATTAACAGAAGCAGAACTGAGTGTATTGTGTAAAGGACCATCTTTTATACCCTCTGTAGCATCAGACTTTACGGAAGTAATTTTTGATATTAAGATATTCACCAGGAATTTAATTTTGAAATTAATGTATTAATGGCTGTAATGCAACTAATGATGATTCTTCATCTACTAATGATTTTATTAAGAAAGAGTACATTTCTTCTAAAAATGAATTCTGTTATAACTGCTTTTGAGAAATTATGTGTACAGGACGTTTATGACCTTAACTTTAGACATACTGATGTGAAATATGGTTGGAATGCCTCTAACTTGAGTAGAGATGAAAGGATGGCCCTTCGACGTTTAGAATTGAATTCTGTTATTACTATTCGACCAGCTGATAAAGGTGGCCCCTTAGTGGTCCTGGATAGGTCCTGGTATATAGCAAAAATGACGGTATGTTAATTGATGCTTCCTTTTATATGAAGATTACTCTTACAAATGGAAACTATTATGTATGATGTAAAATTTTCTTATGTTTGTTAGAAATGAATTTAATTGATAGCTTGTTTGCTTATTTCTTGGTTACTAAGCCTACAGTACCCCTAATACAAGGTTTACCTAAGCTCCACAAAAATAAGTTAGATCCACTGTTGAGACCTATTGTCTCTGGTAGAAATTGGAGCACTGATGCAGTTTCCATTTATGTTGAGTAAAACTTGTGGCCTATTTTAGATAATTTAAAGCATATTCTCAAAAATACTGAGCATTTTTTAGGAGACTTGTATTGTTACACACAAGATAGTAATCATTCGGGATGTATGTTTCGCTATGGATGTGGTCTCATTCACTGCGATTCCTAATTATGAGGGACTTATGAGTGCACAATGCTTTTTAAAAACGTATTCTACTTTTGATCAGCAGAAAACTGATTTATTGATCATGTTCCAGAACTATTTCTAATAGTTTATATTACAAGCAATGCAGTGGCGTGGCTATGGCACTGCATGTGCTAATAGTTACGCTAATGCTGTGACGGTTGCTTGGGAGCTAGAGCATATACTGCAGGGCCCATATAAGAATTTTATTTTATTTCATAGAAGATTCGTAGATCTCTTTATTTTGTGGGGAGGTACTTATGAACTACTTTTGGAGGTTCATGTTTATTTGAACAATACGACACGATCTTTGCTTTATACTTTTAAGTATTCTATGTCAGAGATTGATTTTCTTGATAATTATTAGGGAATATACATGTGAGATTTATTCCAAATTATATAGGAAGGAATGTTACGTTAATCATCTTGCATAGAGAGTGTTCACACCCTCCATATATATTCAAGAATGTTGTACGCAATCAAATTTATAGGGCCTCGAGATTGAATGTAAGGGATGTTGACTTTACACAAGTTGATGTAGGTATAGATCATTTACAAGTTGATGTAGCTATAGATCATTTACAGGAAAGGGGCTATAATCAAGTGATTTTACCTAATGTTTCAGCAGTTGTAGAGAAAAGATGCACACATGCTTTACCATATTTGTCTGCAAGGGATGGAGTTATGAATTGTTTTAAAAATAAAAAGAGCTTGAACAGTACTAAACTTGGTCCTTTTATGTTATACTTCCGATGTGGATAAGTATATGAAAATAATAAGAAAGCACTAGAATAATCTTGCGGATGCTGATGTGGCTACTTTTATTGATTCTGAGCCCAAATTTATGTTTAGAAATAGTAGGTCTCTAAGGAGGAGACTGCGCTATCCTAAGGATGGCCAGCAGAGTGTGGAGGGTGTGGGTACTACACCATGTGGCAAATGTAAATATTGCCAGTTTTTGGATACCAGAGGTAGTTTTTTATCATCCAGACCAAAAGGAGATGTATACATTTAATATCTCAGCCACTTGTACAACTTGAACATGTTGTATATCTTGCCCACTGCATACAATGTAGTAAATTTTATATTGGCAAGATGGACAGGCCCATTAGGGAACATATTTATTACATCAGTAAGTTAAATTGTGTCAATTCCTTAGGCAAGCATGTTAACAGTACTGATTCTATGCATCATTTTAAGTTTTTAGTCATAGGAAGAGTTTATTCCACAGTGGTACAGCTGTAGTGTTGTTACCTCACAGCAAGAGGTTCTCCTGTTTGATTCTCTGCTGGAGTGCCTTCTGTGTGCAGTCTGCATGTCCTCCCCACAGTCAAGTGGCCTCCGAAAGACATGCGTGAATGGGCGTGCCTTCGCTGAAGGTTGGGCATCGGGCTGGCAACTCGGCACCATAAAAACAGACTGCAAATCATTAGTGGCCCAGAGTTCTGCTGTAGCGACCCCTAACCAGGAAAAGCTGAAAAGACAAACAGTCATAGGATGAGTTTATGAAAATGTTAGAATAGGTGATATATGGCTAAGAACAGAATAATTAGTCTACATGGATAGTTAGGATGAGAGCTGATGCAGGGAGTGGATTAAATGTGTGTGCACCACTTAGACCTAAATTGAAGTCCATACGCCTTAGAAGGTAGTCCTATTTAAGTAAGTTCATGAGATGATAGTTCTTATTACTTTTATGGATGTTTGTGTAGAGATGTGTAGTTTTATGCATCAATGTATTTCACTTTTTTGAGTTTTTTTCTTCAGATTTATTAATTGGGAGTTGTCATGTGATTTCATTAACTCTTTTAAAAAGGGTGTGTTTCTGAAGTGTGCTTTAATTACACGAAGCAACTTTGTGAAAGTACTTGTGTTTGTTCTGTGCACTAGTAAAGTCTTTATACTGGAAGCAGCAGCAGCAGTGGTTGTGTCCTTTACTGGTTTTTATTCTTATAATAGATTATCAGTTGAATCAATGTTGTCTGAACAGGGTTTACAATTAATTACTTCATAGTGCTTCCTAAAAGTTTCAAGTATATATTTTACATCTGCTGCATTTTTAATGTTGCTTACCTCCTTAATCATATTCAAGAAAGTACTGGGAATGTCATTTATTCTTTTTGATCTAATAGCTAATCTGTGCAAGTTCTTTGGGTTAATAGAATATGGTTGTAATTTGTTTTCCTAGATTTATTGAAACTTTGAAACTTTGATTTAATATTTATACATATTCTTGAGTTAAAATTTTCAATTCAGTTTGACCCTGTTTATTTTTAAAGCATTAATATTGGTCTGTAAGTTAATTCATTGTCCCATTCTCTTAATTAAGCTACCAACTTTTATTTCATCCATATAGATATGCTTTCAACAAGTCCCATAAAATGGCATCAGAAGTACTACAATTATCAAACTTCAGAACAATTTTTTAAACCCATTAATTTTAACAACATAAGCTGGTATTTTTGCCAGAAGACTAAATCCTTGGATTTTAATGTAAAAATTAAAGCCAATGGCACCATGATTGGATAAAGAGCATGAGATTGACAGTCAACCTGAGTATAGTCTGTCAAAAGTAAAAACATTGTCAATAGTTGTTTGGGTGCCAAATCTGTATGAATAATGTGTGTAGTTTAAGGATTTTGGCAATTTTATATCATACATGCATTTTAAGTTTGAAGAATTAATGTAGAAATGTAATTGTTTTGCTGCAGCTGATAGGTAGTGCCTTTTGCAGAAAGGATACAGTTAAAATCCTCAGCTAGTAAAATGTCACCCTTTCAATATAAAGCTATGGTCTCTCAATACGTTCTTGCAACTTTAGAACCAATTCAAGGGATCCAATATACATTAGCAAATGTGTAAGGTGTTTTGTTTATTTCTAGTATCACTATACTCAACATTCCATTCTTATCAGAGTATGTATCCATTATCTTGGTCATTGTTAATGTTTTGTTACAGAAAATGATGGTGCCTCTTCTCTTTGAGTTAAAATGGGAGTCAACAAGATGTAATCTTGAAAGGAAATTCTATCCAAGTCTATATTCATTAGATGGGTTTCCTGCAAAAAAGCAATATGTACTTGACAGATATTCCTAAAATTATACTTGGATTAGTAAATTGTTAGGGATGTAAAAATCAATTCAAACATAGTTACATCTCCTAACAAGGAATAAAATATTCCTGTTTTGATCAAAAAATCATTCAAACCACCCTCAATCCATAAATCTCTTAACTAGCCACTACCTGATGCTGCTACATCAAAAAATAACACAAAAAAGAGTTTAAAGTTGAGAAACAGCCTCTCTCTCCTTGAAACCCTTTTCTATTCTAATCAAAACAGCCTCTCTCTCCTTGAAACGCTTTTCTATTCTAATCAAAAAACTTGGATCTCCAAGAATTAAATAGCTACTTGATGTAGAAAACACTTTCTTAACAAGAAGAGTTGAAAAACTTATGGTCTGAAAATAAAGTATTTAGACTTTGTCAAAACTAAAAAAATGTGAGCATATATTTTTATACAGGAACTTTAATGTTTTCTATAGACAAAAGGTCAAATTAGAATAGGGTTTATTTTATTAATGTAAATCATTGCACATATTAATTACACTTACAAACTATAAACTCACAAAACGTAAATTCTATGCACCTCAATATTTGAGTAGTAGTGACCCATGAAATAAAGTGGTCTTTGCTATCAATTAGATAAACCCAATCTTCCAGGACATCATTTCAATTAAATTGGCATTGTGTGGTAATACAAAAGCAGTTAAAGCATTTTACTAGAAAGTAATAAACCTACCCATATTTGAACAAATCACTTTCTAATCAGAGCTCTGCAAAAATAATTTATGGCATTTCTGACACTAAAATTCATGGACAAAATACATTAGTTATTCTGTGATGGTGAGTAGTTATTCTGAAAATTAAATATGAAGTTATTTATGCAAAGAGGTTCATTAACACAAAAATATATAAAAATGTTCAATCGCATATAAACGTGTATATAGACCAGCTGACTCATTGTATCAATCTAATACAGAAGTAAGAAGGTTAACCAATAATTTGAAATTAATGTAAAAAGAAATTCATTTCGACTTGCAACATCACTAGGAAAATGTTTTTTGTCACCTATGCTAATATATATATATATATATATATATATATATATATATATATATATATATATATATATATATATAACATCTCAAATTCCCTGTGTTATCTTTATAATTCAAAACAGAATAGCATAAAATATTTTCCATCCTATATTAACTAAGGCGTATAAAACAAAGTGAAAAATGTACCAATTCTTATTAATATCAATGCCATAAACTACAATAGTTGGTGGAATGATTACAAATTACAGCATCATCTAAGCATTTATTCCACTTGAGACAATTATGCACCTGCTACAAACAAGAATACCAGTGCTTAAAAACAAATTACAAAGAAAAAAGATGGCTGCTGTTTTGTAAACACTGCTATCCCTGGCTGTATCAAAACCTGGAGTAAAACTACAATCCAGAGAACAGAGGGAGGACTGAAAGCTGGAAATAAAATATAAAGCTTCTCTTAAATATCCTGTTTTTGCCTTTGGGTAGCTTTAAAATATCTGAGGAACTAACTGTATTCAGGATTTCAACATCCTATCAGACACTATGTAATAAAGACCTTGCATGGTAAACAGGAATACAAGAAACTAACACAATGTCCAATGAAGAAACCAGTATGGAAACTCTACTACAAAAACAAAATTTTCAGTTTCAGCCTTTCCAGACAAAGATACCATACCAAAAAGGCAAAGGACAACTAAGCAACCAGCATCTGCAAAAACGGCAACTAAAACTATAAACTGGACCAACCAGCTAACCTAGAGGACATCATATCAGTGCTACATTCAATTCACCAGGCAATACAAGACTTTTTACTCTACAATTTAAATCCTCTGAAGACTACTTCATTCCGCTTTTAACCAGAATCCAGAAATCAGAATCCAATAACTGGAAAATGAAGCAAAAATCGACCATCTCCAACAGCGTGCAGATAGTAACTGCAAGCTAATACAAGATATGCAATCCAAAATTATAGACCTAGAAGTCCACTTACACAGATGCAACATAATCATCTGTGGTATTCCCTTGGTCACACATCCAACAACTGTCAAATCTTAAACATCTTAATTGATGACACTGCTGTGACGAGCCACATTACTATAGAGAGAGCGTATAGTGCAGTTTGGGGAAACTCAAGCATCTGACAAGCCAAGACCAACCAACTTATGTCAAAATTCTAAATTACCAGGATATTCTCACCTGGAATGGGGCATCAGATCTCCCTAGCACAAGATCTTCCCTCAAGATGGGGGCATCAGCTCCACCTAGCACAATATCTTCCTCTCCAGATAAGGCAGGTAAGACAAGTCCTTTCTCCATTTTGCTGTTTTCTAATTTGCAGAAAAATTAAATTTCAAATGAAATTCCCAAACAGATTAGGGTTTTCTTATCAGGAAACCAAATACTCTGCTACAACTGTTTTAAAGAGGCAATTATTCCCTCTTTCAAGAAATGCCTGCCTTGGAATCTGCTCCTCAGTAAATATGGCCAATGCAACTTGTGTGGCCACTTCCATGTCACTTCTTCAGGGGGAAATCTGCATCTGACATGTCTGCTTTAGGCCTACCTGGAGTGAACTAACTGGAAGGCAAAAATCAGCTTGATGTTTTTGGTTGGACAAGTTATGAAGAGACAGATACCCTCTATCTCTTACTGTAAAGTACCTCCCCCTTCACATTTGGAACTACCAACCCTAAAAGCCTCTTAATTAGTGAAGACTTAAATCTTATGAAATCATGGATAGACCACAGGGAGCATTTCCATATGCCAGATATGCCCATAATGCGAAATTATTAGAAATTGTTACTACATATTGCAGCAATCCACAGTTTGGACCAATAGAACATCATGTTCAAGTTAAGGTATTGAGCTACTTAATTTCTTGTTCTGTTAAATGTGAATAGCAAAGTTGGAATCCGTATATGATTTTCTGAGTTCCCAGTGTTTGTTCACCATCAAAGATGGCTGCGATGATGCAATGGACTTAGATGGAAACTGTAGATTGATTGCTTGTCTTTATTATTTGAGCCGGCATCCATACCCTACAAAAATATAATGAATACACTCGTGTGTCTCTGATAACTGGTGGGCAGGGATTGAGTTTGAAACTCTCTTTACTGGTTTTTCTTTTTCTTATACGACCATGTAGTCTGGTCAAATATTATATAAAGAAATCAATTTCTAATACTGTGGATGTGTGTTAAATAGATTGGCCCCAACTACAGGAAAACAATCTGACTGCATGCTCTCCTTGTGATACTGCTTGGTGTTTGCCAAGCCTATTGCTGTAGCAAGTTAAAGATTGGACACAAAAAAAAAAAAAAAAAAAAAAAAAGCTTTGACAATTTGCATCTTATAGCATTGTAAATTGGGTTTCTACATGGTTCGGTCAGAAACAACTCCGGCTATTTGAATATGTCTTGGGCTTGTGTTTGATTATTGTATACTTTGTATTTTCTCATGGTCTATTTTAAAGCTGTAATAACATGATGGGAATGTACCTGATACCTAAGTTTTGTGAATTGGTGCAGTCTCGATCCCTGATGGTAGCCAGAAATGCTCTTGGCAGCACCTGCAATGTGATCGGAAATTACTCGTTTTGTGATTCATATATAATTATATGTATTTGTAGCATTTTACAAAATGTCAATACTGGTTATGCAAGCTAAATTAACACGTGTGTTTAAATGTTAGTAATATTTACTCTAAGTAATCTACAGAATAACCAAAAAGCAGGTATCTTGGCACTAATTAAATCACTTGTAAATTTCCAATTATTCATGAGTATACTACTATGGCACCCTTCTTTGCCAATTTATAAATACATTACTATATAATGAAGGGCTAAGGGTAGTTGGTAGTTGTAAAAAAGGGAGCTAGTATGTTAGGCATTTTCTGTTAATTTTGCCCTTAGTAAAAAAAATATAATAAACATGGAAATACCCCATATAAGATGTCCTTGCTTTAAAACTCTTAAAACAGTCTCTGTTATCTAAACCAACCCCTCCCATATTTCCCCTTTTTCTTGACCAAGAGGGGTAGTAGCTATGCACAGGGGAAGGGCAAGAAGGAATAGGTATTATATTCAACTAGCTTCTTACATACATTAAAATTAATCTCATATGCTACCATCCTCTAATGATGATATTCACTTCAGAGGAAAATGTGGGAGATTGAATCCTGGAACATTAAGGCGATTCAATCAAGGGACAAAAGGAACCTTTTTCTACACCTTGCTTTTATGTCAAAAGCAAATATAATTCTAGTTCAATACTCCAATTTGACAGATGACCAGTGGTCAGATTGGGGGAAGAAAGATTAAACAAGTTCTCATCAGACAAAAAGACCAATAGTGTGGGGTGGCCATAATAATCAAAAAGTCCTTCCAATATAGCATAGTAAAAAAAAAATGTGGTGCAGACACTGGTGGAAGATGGTGTTATATAACCTGTACAAACCCGTCTATAAAGAAACCTATCTTAATTCTAAATATCTATGCCCCCTGCATTAATTAACAACACTTGTTTTATGTCTCTCTATACAAGATGTTATCTGCATTTAAAAACATTGTATAATTATGGGAGGTGACTGGAATGCTCATCAGGATCTTTCTGATAGAGCAAACCCCAATAAACCATATAATAAGCAAGCTACTATTGCATTAGCTGAACTTAAACATGATTTTTAAACTCGTTGATCCTTTTAAGCATAATAATGAGGACAGCACACAAGAAAAGTTTACATTTTACTCTCCATGCCACAAAATGTGGTCTTGAATTGACTTTTCCCTAATATGACTTATAACATTTTGTGCCCATATGATCACTCAATTTCATTATACATAAGTTGGATGGTTAAACAAAACTTAAACCAAAGAAGATATAATTGGACTCTTACCCTAACCCCCTACAGAAACAGGATGTCCTGGAAGGGATCTATATATATTTTAAAGGCGTTATTGGAAAGGATATCAACTTCTCACCCGATATGACATTGAATGGGCTGCTACCAAATCTCAGATAAGGGGCTTCCTTATTAGTAAAGCAGCATGTTATAAAAAAAACTCCAGAATAAAGAAGAAACATTAATAAAAGAAAACCTTCACAAACTGGAATTAGAACTACAAAACGATTTTATTTGTTATTTACATTTGTTTACTAGGAAATTCCAACTGGACACAAGTCCTTTTTCAGTGGAGGCCTGGGGAGAAAAGCTCCACAGAACAATAAAACAGGAGAGTGAACAATTGAATATACACACAATGGCAAATACATACTGCAGCAAACATTAGGCATACATACAATATGAAACATAGTAATGAACAGCTATACCAATATCTAGCTAGAGGTTAGGAATACGTAACAAAAAACTGAGGAACTGTTATTAAACCTGGAAAAAAGACCTTCACTTATTGAACGCCAAAAACTTGTAATTCTGTGAAATAATAAGCTTGACAAAATATGCTGAGGGAGCACAAACCCCATCCAGAGTTTTAGCTAGATAAATTTCCCTTAAAAATCTGTGTGTATTAATTCTGACATAGAAAAGACGTACTGTTCTAATACTGATATAAAATTATTTGAAAACATATACATGTAGATTTACAGAGAACAAACCCTCCCCAATTCAGAACAAGAAAGAATGCTATTTCTCTAGAAACTCTTTCCCAAAATTTGATTCTAATCAGCAGAAAATACTGTCAGCCCCTATTTCCATACAGGAAATTATGGGATTTCAAGTCATTTATTTTATTAATAAAGCATCAGATACAGATGGCTTTACAACAGAGTTTTATAAAACTTTTTCTCTGATAATTGCTAAAATGCTACTATTTAACTATATTAATAATATAAATGATTTTCTCTAACTTTTCAAAAACTGTCTATATCTTGGATCTTGCAAAACCGAAGAATCCTAACTGCTATAGAACCATCTCCTTAATTGTGATGTCAAAATTCTCGCATCAATACTAGCTAGTAGACTAAAGTTGATAACACATTATTAATCCAGAACAATCTGGATTCACCACTTTTAGACAAACCTGTGATAATACCCTTATCTCTAAGCACTAATCACATTCGCACAATATAAGAAAAAATCCAGTCTTTACACTTGTAGGGGATGGTTATAAGGCATTTGACAGACTTAATGTAAGTTTTCTGTTATCGGTATTGCCCTATTTTGCTTTTCCACCTAGCTTCATCCAAATAACTCTGCCAAATCCTATAAAACCTTTACATAAATAAAAATCTATCAAATAGAATTATCAAAAATGGAACAAGACAGCGATGCCCATTATCCCTGTACCTCTTCAACCTACATCTGGAATCCCTCTTCCTACTTATTAAACAACATACTTACCGTAATCCTCCAATCCTCTTCAGTTCCAAAATATTCCTGACAGCCTTTGCTTATGACCTAAACTTATATTTCACCTTAGGTTTAGACATTTCTAAATTTCTGAAAGCTATTGATACTTTCTCAAAGTTATCAAATTATAAACTTAATCTAGATAAAACTGCAATATTCCTTTAAACTCTCCTAAACTACTATATTTATATCCCTATCACAATATAAGTAAAATAAAACCATTTACTAAATACCTAGGAATTACCCTTTATCAAAATAAGGGGGAGTTTTTATCAGAATAGCATCTTGAATAAATGGGAAAATATAATACAATACTGTAACAGATGGACTAACCCAAAACTGCCCTTTTTATCTAAAGTTGTGATTTGTCAAGATGAACATATTACCTTGATCTTTATATATGTTCATGTCCTCTCAAATGATAGTATTCAATAAATTATTTAATAGGTTATACAGATTTTTGGCTAAATTTGTATAGTCTCCCAAGTCTGAAAGAATATTATCCCATAAGCTAACACAACCAAAACTAAATGGGGGACTTAATCTACCAGACTTCAGATTATATTTTGATATTAATAGTAGCAGAATAATAAGTCACTGAACATGAGCTAACAAACAACACATGAAAACCTATATGGGTAAACCTATATTATAAATATGTAAAATCACTCAACTTTAACTTTAAGGAATTGTTAACTTATAAGATAATCACCCCAATAAAATATTTTATAACTAACCATCAAAAACTCTTTGCATCACTAAACTTATCTGCAGCTATGGAGGCTTTGTAACCTCTACACCTTAAACCAAATTAAAAAAATCAAGAACTCCATGCTTAACTTTTTAGTAGTGGGAAATTATTTAAATTAATAAATCCTAGGTTTTTTTGCCTTTTTGTGATTGCACTATCTCAGAAATAAGGGATCAACTTAAACTACCCAAAAGCTATACCATTATCCTAAGGCAGGTTAAAGCGTTATGTTATCGTTTCTTCTCAGTGGTAACTTGATAGATAGCGGCGCATAGTATCAGTTTTCAAAGGGAATTATATGTCTCTAGCAAGGAAAAAAAAATAACAGATGTGTGTAGCTTGATGACTGCTATTAAATGCCAAAACAATACTCGCATCTCACAAATTAATGGCTTAAAATGAACCCTTTGCTCTCTCAACAACTACTAAAGCAATCAATTAATTTAACCTCTAAGGTACTCTCATTGAAAGACGGATGTACGTACAACTCATGATTCTTTTGTTCCTGCACTTTTACATAAATTCAATCCTTCCATCCATCCCACCTATCTATCCTTATTGTGAAGCCCAAAAAGCAGACTTACTCCATCTATTCTGGAGCTGTAAATGTGTATATAAACTTTGGAATTCCCTTATAATCGAACTCCAAAAGATAGGATTTGAAAACTCCACCCTGTCATGGGAGTTTACTTCATATTCCTCCCCCAGGATTATCATCAAATCAAGCTCCTACCTTCATTACTATTGTTCTATTAATGAAACTTTTCATTGCTTTCAAATGGATGGACAGAGTAGCAGTTACATGGGGGGTGGTTTCAAACAAATGCCAATCAAGCACTTATTAGCCCATACAATTGTGTTGTCTAATAGTAAAAAGCAACCCTGTTTTCTAGAACGCTGGGAAAATCTATTTAACTTTATCTAGCCATCATCAGCGTAGATGCTCTAGAAATACCTCCTAAAAAGTCTTCCTGCCTTTCTTTTCCTTCTTCCGCTGTTCAGTACTTTTCCTTGATTACTCAGTCGACCTCTAAAATGGCTCACTTCTAGTTATATGCAGACTCTTCCTATTCCCCTTTTTTCTTTAAACCTACTGATAATTTGCCCCCCTACTTTCTCTCAAATGTTTGAAGCATGTATTTATATTTTTGAATACCTGGCTTTAGTTGAGTGGCACTGTTGTAAATGAGTGCAACATAGTCACTGTTATCTGGTTTGCAGTTTTCGTCACTGTACTGTCTGTACAAAACCTCATTAATAGAATATATATATATATATATATATATATATATATATATATATATATATAAAATGCATGTGTGCAAAATCAAAGATTTGGGGGTGGGGGTTACAAAGTCCAAAACCTGCACAAAGACTTTGTACTTTAAAATGCATCTATAGGTTCACATTGCTCTGTTGTAACATGCTAAAAAACACAATCCAAGGTCAAAAGTCAATCTGCTTTCTAACTGAATCTTCGTACCGACAGAAGTACTGTGTGCATGGCATAACTAACAAGGGCAATTGCTGCTTCTAGGAGTTGAAATAGTCTTTACAAACATTGTAGTCGAAAAGCAGGACTTGATCAGACTAGCTAGCCATTGATATCTTGTGCTATTAATGGTAAAATGTAGAAAAAAAGAAAAGAGGAAAATACATTTGTAATTTGTGACTACATTAATAACTAAAAGACAAAATGGAAAGTAGTTAACACATTATCCGTTCCCTTTCCCCAAGCACCACAAACCAACGCCAATGATTAAATTACTTACAATTTAAACAAATATTGACAGAACAGAATGAAAATATGTAAATAAAGGAAAATGAATAAGAAGATTTGACTATATAATAGAAGGTGAAAGATGAATTACTTAGGTAAGCTTAAAGATAATTAATATATGTAAGTGAAAGAAAAACTTAAATAAGAAAGAGAAAATGTAAAAAGAAATTACTTATGGGCACTTTCCTTCAGCTGCAAGAGACCCAGTAATCAATGTAGTATTGAGGCAGAAATAAGTAACTGGAACAACAATATACGAAAATAACTGCAACAATCATAGTCTCCCTATACTCATCACTCATCAGACCAATGATTGAGTACAATGCCCCATTCGGAATGTATCTGACCCCCGACACTTGCAGCAGCTGGAGAGGCCACAAAAGTTCCTCACCAAAAGGATAAAGGGTCTCAAACATCTGTCCTATGCTGCCCGACTGAAAGAACTCCAGCTCTATTCAGTCGCTTACCGCTTGCTCAGAGGTGACCTTTGCCTAACATACAAGGCCATGTCAAACCCAGATTTGATGAATATGCTTCACCTCAAAAAATCCAGATCCGTCAGAGCCACAAGGGCGGGAGACTTAAACCTCCACATTTATTATTAGTGCTGTGCTGGGATAGATTCATCACCCAAAGACTCCTATGCTGTGGAATAAAATCCCGCTGGCCTTGTTCAAGAGAAATCTTGACCAATGGATGGGAGATCCAGGGATTACCTCAGTGTCACTGCTCAACAGAGGCACAGCAAAATAATGGGTATAGTTCCCCATACTAAAGGGTGGCAAAACTATGGGCTAGGCTTGTAAATGCCCTCGGGCAGATAGCCTAGTATGAACCTATGAACCAGACCCAAATCAATTTCCTGAACTCACAGAAAAGAAAGCAAAAATTTATAAAATGAAAAGATTTATTCTATAATGAATTCTAGCACCTCTGTGTCACCACCTTCATGGAATATCAATTCATTTCTAAAACACACTTTTATATCCTTCAACTTCTTAAACACCAATTAATTAACTAATTCTATAATTAAATACATCAAATACTTATAGTAAACATTTCCAGTTTAACACATTATTTGGTCCCATAGGGACCATTGTATTATACTTCAAAATATAAATGCATTCTTTATATAATAGTTTTTGTTTTATCACTTCTTCATTTTCCCGCATACAATTTGTTCTAAAATAGTCCGTTTTAAATGGTTGACATTGCCTTGATGGCAATGTTTAAAATGCAAGGAAATCATTTCGTCTTCCCTCTGATTAACATCTCTCAAATGTTCCATAAATCTAGTGCATAACATCCATTTCTCCTACATAAAATAACTTGAGGGCAAAACAAAGCGCATATAACACCTTTACTTTCACATGTGTACGTACCTCTAACATCAAATTTACAATCATTAATATAGTCTACCTTTTCCACAATGAGTGCAAATTTTGCGTCTTCTGCATTTCACTGTACCAATGTTATTCAGTAGTCTAGCGGGATTAAATGTTGGCATACTAAAATTTCCATGAACCAACATTTTCTTAAACTTTTCCCTTTAGTAAACGAGAAGAATGGTTGGTTGGGTAAAATAATAAACATTTATTTTGCATTAAAAATTTCCAGCTATGCTTAATTTAACTAATTCATCGCTTCTAACATATGTAGAAACAATATACACCGGATCAATTTTACCATTTATTTAGATATTGTAAACACATTCTCCTGTATAGCCCCTTTGTTTCTCACCTTTAATACTTATATCTCCCATAACTTTATCAACTGCCATGCCTACATTCACTGGATCATATACCCTTAGTATAAACATGTTAGTAGTTCTTATTTCCCGTTGTAAATCATCCTTATCTGAAGAAATTCTGGACAAGGTAAGAATTTCTCCATACGGGAGAGCTTTAATAACATGCGGAGCGTGGCAGCTGGAAGCATGCAAATACTGTGTACCATCCATAAACTTCCTATGTATTCTGCTCACCACTTCTCCAGTTGTTTTACCTTCATTGTATTGTCCTGAAGAGAAACTTTCGAGTGACTCCTTGCTGTATTTATCTGTAGAACGTCTGACAGGAATAAAGTTAAACTTCTAAAAAATGTATTTTTTTCCAAAAAAGTCACGAGTATTGTAGAGTAAAAAAAAAAAAAAAAAAAAAAAATATTCAAGTCTACTAAAACTGTAAGAAAGAAGTCCTGTCAGAACAAATGTAAAGAGGCATAGCAAAAGTATTGTACTGTTAGTTGGCATCTTAACCATGCCCCCACATTTTCTTTATGGAATCTTCAGCATGAAAAATTCAGTATGAACTAAAACTCTTGATATCTGCATAAACTGAGTTTGTCTTCTCCAATATATGGAGATGGGGTTAACGGTCTTTGTATGTCCTTGTATGTGTGTGCTTATGTATATATGTCTTAAGTGCATTTATAATTAGTTGCACACAACTTTGCACATGCTTTTTACTTACAGAAATATCAAAATACTTTACCTTCATGAAATATGCATTTTTTCTGTGCAACTGAAGTTTTGTTATTAACACAACAGTATAACATCAGCACTAAATAAAGATCCACACTGTAACTAGAAAGTGTGAGGAATTTCTGTGATGTCACATTTAATCATCCATGAGATGAATTTTCTTTTTAAACTCATGAAAATTTACTGATTTACAAATTATAGGATCATAGGAAGTTACTAGGCAGTTGGCTCTGAGGCCCTCACAAGCCTAGCCAAGAATTTAGCCCATGTTCTGACAAGTCAGCACCCAATACCCCTGTCCAGCAGGAACACAAGTGGAATTCCAAGGGTGCATTTTCTGTTCCCCATGCAGTTATCCAAGTTGCGCTTAGAAATGGTTAATGATATACTCTGCTTGATGTGGAGAGGGAGTCTATTCCACAGATGGGGGAGTCTCTGGGACAAATCTGTCCCACCAACAAGTCCTATTGATGCCACAGACCAGGTTGAGGATGGAAATGCAAGTTACTCAAGTGGAGCTTGACCTGTGGATATGCAGCAGTCCCTTCAAGGCAGGGTCTGAGGTTGCTTTGTATGCCAGACAGAGATCACTTCTGCGGAGTCTGAGGCAGGTTAAAGGCCCTGTCCCCCTACTCAGTCTGTGTAGAGTAGATGTTTGAGGCCCTGGATTCTCCTGGTGAGGATCCTCTGTGGTCTCTCCAGCTGCTGCATGTGCTTTGCGAGAAATATGCTGAAAGGGGCATTGTGCTCCATAATGGGTCTTATAAGGGAAGAATACAGGGATGTTATGACCTCCTTGTCTCTGGATGAGATGCCTTTTAATGAGGTCGAACATGGAGAAAGCTTTCCATACAACAGAGGCAGTATGGTGGTCAAATATCAGGTTGCTATCAACCTGGGTGCCAAGTCCCTCGCAACGTATGGTGTGCTTAGGACTTTACTATATGTGATAATTTGCAGGGAAATCACTCTCCCCAAAGGGGATGATGATGCATTTTTTGGAATTCCGTTTGAGGCCATGTTTCTGGCACCTGTCAGTTGTTTGGGTGAGACCCTCTTGGAGGATGTCCACATCGCTATGGGAATTGATGAAAGTGCCCAACTTGCAGTCATCAGCAAATGTGGTCAGCCATAGCCAACTGATTTTTGGCCTGCACCTCAGAAAAGTATATCCCAAACAAGCGGTCCCAAGACCAATCCCTGAGGTACACTGCTCATTATGGGTCTACTGCTTGAGGTTGCTTCCCCTATTTTTGACTAGGTGGGTTCAATCCATGAGCCAGTTTGCTTACCCATCTGGTAACATACTGATTGATGCCTGTTTGAGAGAGTTTATCTGATATACCCATGTGGGGAATAATATCAAAGGCTTTAGCCATGTCAAGGTAGGTGGTATGCACAGTCTTCCCCTCATCCATGGCTTTGGTGATTGTCTCAACTAAGTGCTGGGGATGTACTGATTCACTGATTGGGGGGGTAGAGGGGTGAAGTTTTCACTGAATTTGTCAGCCAGCTTGCTTTGGAGCATTTCACTAGTGCTCTTATTTGCTTGTTAAGGCTAAGAGATTGCTTCCAATTCGTCACAAATGTGACATTTTGGCACCCTGACTAAAACTGGAAATTTTCACAAGTGAATGACTGGGAGAACTAGAAGGAAAGCCTTCTATTAGCTTTAAATATTTACTTGGTAGCCAAGTCTTGTTAAGTACAACTGTTTTAAAAGGTCACTGCACATAGATCCTGTGAAATGAAAAAAAAAAAACGTTCCCCCTTCTGTGAAAAACTTTTCTCTTGTCTTGTAAGTGCAGCCAGTTTCTAGGTAGCATAACTATTTGTGTCTGCATTTTACAACAAGCCTTTCCTGTCTAAAATTTGAATTTATGGCTGAGAATAAGTGGAAAGTTCTCTTTGTGTCTTTGGAACTTTAGAACTTATGACGCTGAGTCTGCGTCTTGTAAAAAGGAATGTAGAAGGCATTCTGTAACTGTCCAGACACAGTTCGGGCTTGCTTCATTTGGGAGTAGGAAGCACTGAAAACAGTGCCAGGTAGAATACTGTTAATTTTAAAATGCAGTACATTTTCATCCATCTTCCTTTGGTCAACTCAAAACACCAAGGATCATGTGACAACCCCCTGTGTGCTCTGCTGCATAGAGACGTTTAACCAGTTCATGGCTAAACTTTGTTCCCTATTATTCCATACATTTTTTACTTACAGTTGGGAAAGGGTTTTGGTATTCTCAAGATATTCTCAAGATATTCTCAATATACAGTAAAGTTCTGTGTGTTTACTACATTATCTTAGTTGAGCAGATTTAAGCTCCCTATTAACTTAGGCTTTGAGTATTATGACTAATATTGAAGGTTTTATAACCTTCTAGGATTATTTACGATCATTTACTTTTATTGAGTTGTTGTTGCTACATAGCTTTCCTGCTTAGTGCAGTCATCTGAAGTGATAGTCCAGATACATTTGCTGATTGTACTTGTTCTGTCCATCCCATTCAGTGATAACTGATTTGATTCATTTTGGTGAAAACTATCACTTCTTGTTTTTAAAGCCTATATTTTTTTCTAATGCGTTCTAGTAATTCTGATATGCAGGTATATTTAGTACTGGCATAATCAAATCATCTGTGCACCCAATAGATGTAATTTTTATTTTTTTTTTAATTAGATGCATCTTTTTACTGCTCTTGGTCTCTCTAGACTTTCATCAGTATATATTGGGAAAAGCCACATAACTAGAATACGTCATTTACCATTCCCTTTTTCTATTTGAAACCATACTATAGATGAATTTTTGGAATGTATTTTTTTCTGTGGAGCATTATTGTGATGCAGCTATATTGACTAGTATTATGATCTCTCAAAATTCTTTATTTCCCATTGTTTTCCAAAGCTTTATCCAAATTGCTAATTTTTCATGAACAAGGTTTAGACATATACTCTGATTCCTTGATTAATTTTATGTTCAAAAAGGTTTTTAGCACATTTGCCCTTGATATAGGCAACCTGCATATCTGAAAGACCTATTCTGTCTCTCTCAGCTATCCCCATTCAGCACCCTACATGCTTGTTTTAAACTCCACAGATGAGAGGTGGACATGCATTAATTTAGTAGTTTGGTACCCTTTGCCAGATGGCACGAAAATAAAACCATCTGTTTTGTGTATGTCTAATTAATCACAAAAAAGGCACTGCAGTATAAAGTCAACACCAGAAGCACAAAATATTGCACTGCAGATGGTCCCACTGATGTTGATGATGGACTGCAAAGAATCATTTCCACCCAAAATGTAATGGACTATTAAAAAGTCACAAAACAGTACATGAAAAACTTAAACAGAAATTTTGAAGTACACTTTCACCCTTCAAATGAACAGGATTCCATTGGAACAAAGTGGCTGTCTATATAGGTCTGTCTATAGAGCTATAGATTGTGTGTGTGTGTGTGTGTGTGTGTGTGTGTGTGTGTGTGTGTAGGTTCATACTAGGCTAACTGCCCTTGTGAGCCATTGGAAGCCTAGCCAATTATCCCTTGTGAGACTCGAACCCTGCACCTTGTGTTTGTAAGGAAAACACCTTAACCGTTAGGCCATCTTCCCAAAATGGTATAATACCCTAGCTTTCCTGGCACATTATGACAATGTTTAAGCAAGGCTGAATGAGTCAGTTAATTGCCTAGGTATTTGTGCTTTTCATGTACAATTAGATTATTGGATGAGGTTTGAATTTTTAGTATTAGATTATTTTTCAGTCTCTCAATCAGTTCCATGTAAAATCATTGTCATCTGTGTATGTGTATGTTCCTATGACTAATGACAAAGAAGGAAGAAACCCTTTTGTAGTTCCTTTACCATAAAGTGGCAGCTCATTTCCAATCAGTGCCATAACATATGATCAGCTTATAAAATAAGTTCATTATTATGTTTATCACTGCTTAAAAAAATAGGAAATAGAGCTACTCTATGTAGCAGTGTGCAGTCCTGTATTGGTGGTTGTGGAAACTGATAGATCTGGAAGGGGTCTACTTGACATTATCAAAATGTCAGTAGACCAACTTTAGATTACTAAGATGAAGACTAAGTTTCAGAAACTTCACCTATACCGAAATTCAGGTGGCTGAATGATTGAAATGCCGAAACCAATGTAAGTGGAACAGGAAGTCTGCTCATTTCCACACTGTAGTTCTCTGAGTTGATACATCTAATTTGCGAGGGGTTGGGGGTGCAGCCCCCACCCATAAAAACGTAGTTTTAAATCAAGTGATTTTTTTTTTTTTCCCTCAAATATTTTATTAAATTTTGCATGAAAAGTAAGAGACAACAAATAACAAAAGTAATCGTGATTTTTGGTTTAACAAATCTCCACTATTTTTGCAGGGCATCTGCATAAATATTCAGAGAGATTTGTTGCTTTCATGTTGCTATTGGTTTGTGGGCGGGATTTGGAGGAGAGTTTGGTGGTAGTTCAGTCCATTTCAATTAACATGGCAATGCTTACATAAGATTTGAATTTGCTTTTGTTTGGTTCATTACATGAGAAGTACATTGAATGTTATTGGATCATTTTTTGACAGTCTGCTATGTGGGGTTTCATGGTTTTGGATTTTCGGCTTTGTCTTCTCAGTTATTTGAAAGTCTATCTACTGACATTTCGGTAATGTGAAGTAGAACCATCTAGAAAGTATAGTCGTACCACTTTGAATCTGGGTGCTTTTTAAGCTGTGATGTTCCAGGTTTAGTGAGGAGTAATTCCTTTGGCTGTCTGCATGACATGACTCTTGTGAGGGTGTCCTTTTCCATATAAGTAAAGTTAACATCAGTGACACTGTTTCTCTGTACATTCTGTGAAAGAGAAGTCCGTACTTAGAATGAATTCCAACATTTGAACATTTTGCCCACTAGGCAAAACCCCCTAAGAATCTCCACCAAACTGAAACAAATGGTCCAAGGATGACACATGGTCACCGTGGAAAATCAAAGCTATCTTGGGCCGTTTATTTCAGTTTGGAGTAATATCATACTTAAGAAGATTTTTTGCCCATTGGTTAGTAGGAAAAACTGCCACATGAATGTTTGAGGATTTTGGATAAAGAGGAATCTGTTTGGGCCCATAAATGACCGAGATAACAAAGCACAATAAGAGATTACACATTTGTGCAAAGGCTTTAAGATAAGGGACAACGTGTATTCATTTTGTTTTGTTCTATTTTATTTATTTTATTATGCAATTTTTGTGTATATTCATAGGGTGATTTAGATCCAGGAAAACTTCACTGAAAAGGATCCAAAGATGCAGAAAGTGTTCTAGTTTATGATCCCTGCTGACATCAGTAGCACAACAGTCTCTTGCAATGTAGTTAATGTATACACCTGTAACTAAACTTAGAGATATCGTCTCCACTGCTTCTTACTTCAGTGAGAGAGACAGCAGAACACATGATATCTGTGACTCGATTGCCAATAGAAAAAGTCAAAATGGCATGAATTCTTACCCTTACTTCTGTATGTACATAAAGATCATAAGAAAATTCACCGTCTCAATGTCATTTTGATCAGTTTATTTTTATATTTCTGTTTGGATGAAACTGTTTTAGCATTGGCATTTCAGTTTTTTTAACTCATATTTGTAATGCATTCCATTACAGTTTTCCTCTCTTGTTAAACTTGCATATTCACTCATTCCTCATATGTGGTGTGAAATATCAAACCTGTAGCATTCTACACTCCTTGCATTATAGAGCATTTTCTGAAAAGAACTTAAGGATAAATGTAAATATTTTGTGAATAGTAAGTTAAAACTATACAGATTATCAGTAAAAGTATTCTTTACAGTGATAAGTCAGTGCATTCATAGTTTTTCCGTAAATACTATAATGTATTATAATGCATACAATCCTCTATTTTGTTATAATTTCACAAATTATCATATCTTGGAAACGATATTACCTAGACATATATACCTAGACTTGTATTACAACATTTTGTTAACCATTCATAGTTTCTCATGACAATTACTCTTGAGTGCATGTTTATTGAAATATGAAAATTTATACATAACAGTATAATTAGCAACATAAATAACACTGAATATCTCGAAAGATATGCAACCTACAGTGAGAATATCAGCAATTTTTTTTTTTTTTTTTTTAAGCATCTAAGGTTTTGCTTGATGTCTTGTAACAGATTATGGAAATATTGTTTCTATAATTACTCCTTAATAACTATCGATATTTCTGCCATAATGTGATTATAAATGGACATTGTCAAAGTGTCATTCAGAAATCATTCGGAAATCACACAAGTGTAAAAACTGAACGAAATTCTGTATCTCCAGACTCTGTGTGCAGACAACATATAGACTATTTTCACAGACATTTACACATGTAACACCTGGCTATTGCATCACAGACATGCAGGTAGACCGACTAATATTGCACATAATTAGAAACACATTTTAACTCTTTTTGAACTGAACACTTGCTTACATGAGACTTTTGTATTGCACAGGCACTTGGTTAAGACATTGCATTGATCCTTGCACCAAAAGAGACATTGAGTATTGCACTGTGAACATTAGAATATTGCACTATGGTTAATTTATGGATTTGCATGTATTGCACTGAAAGAGATATTTTACTGCATTGCTACTGACCTAGATGGCCTATAAGTTGGTCATGGTGACTATTGCAGTAAGTATTAAGTGAGACTGGTAATCAGGTTCTTGCACAAATTGAGACAGTTCCTACTGACCCAGTTGGACATCATGGAGTGTAGTGGTTATTAGAGTTCAGCAGCCTGATGACATTAGGGAAGAAGCTGTTCCTGAATCGTGTAGTTCTGCAACGTATGCTTCTGAAGCGCTTTCCGGATAATAGATGCAGGAACAGTTTGTAAGCAGGGTGAGTGCAGTCTTTAATTATTCCTCTGGACCTGCTGAGACATCTGGAGAAGTACAAATCATGGATAGGTGGTAAGGTGTTCTTAATGATCCTCTTGGCTGTCTTCACCACTCTCTGGAGGGATTTGCGCTCAGAGGTAGAGCAGCTTCCATACCATACTATGAGGTTGTTCATCAGGATGCTTTCTATCGTACCTCTGTAGAAGGTGGTGAGAACTGCCAATGGGAGATTCACTGTCCTCAGCCTTCTTAAAAAGTGCAGCCTTTGGTGTGCTTTCACTATGGCATTTGTATTTGTGTTCCAAGACAAGTCCTCATCAATGTGCACTCTCAGAAACTTTGTGCTTCTCACTCTTTCAACTGTTTCCTCATTGATGGTGACGGGGGAATGTTCCTTGTGATTTTTCCTGTAGTCCACAATTATCTCTCTTGTTCACATTTAGTGCACAGTTATTTCCACATCAGGCAATGAGTTGTTCCCTTTCATCTCTATATGCTGTTTCATCATCATTACTGATGAGGCCCACCACTGTTGTCATCAGCAAACTTGATGTGATTTGTATTGTACATGGCTGTACAATCATGTGTTTGGCAGGGTGGACAGCAAGGGACTTGGTACACATCCTTGTAAAACTCCAGTGTTGAGTGATGCTATCTGAGGAGTTATTTCCTATGCACACTTTCTGAGGTCTGTCTATGAGAATGTCAAGAATCCAGTTACAAAGTGGAGTGCTGATGCCCAGTTGGAGTAGCTTCATTACCAGGTGAAGTGGGATGACTGTGTTAAAAGAGCTGAAGTCCATGAATAATACCCTCATGAAGGTGTTTTTATTCTCAAGGTGTTCCAGCAATAGAAAAAGTGCTAGAGAGATGACCTCTGCTGTAGAGCGGTTTGCTCAGTAAGCAAATTGCAGAGGGTCAAGATCAGCAGGCAGCCCAGATGTTATGGCATCCTTGACCAGCCTTTCAAAACACTTCATCACTGTGGAGGTGAGTGCTACAGGGTGGTAGTCATTTAGGCAAGATGGTGGAGACTTCTTTGGTAATGGAATGATTGTTGTATCCTTGAAGCATTTCAGAAGTATTTGCTGACTCTGAGAGTTATCGAAGATATCCGTGAGGACATTTGTTAGTTGCACTGCGCAGTCCCTGAGCACACATCCTAGGATGTTAACTCTATGCAGTGCCCTCTGGACATCAGTTTGGTTGAGGGTGAGCATCTTCTCGTTATGGCCGATGGGTATTTTCTTTGCTGCTGTTCTGTTCCCTTCCTCAAATCTGCTGATGTAGACATTCAGCTTATTTAGGAATTCCTTGTTGTCCTCACATTGTGAAGACAGGGGTCTGTAGTCAGTTATGGACTGGATACCCTGCCATAGGTACCTGGGGTCATTTTGGTCAGAGAAATAGCTCTGGATTTTTCTGCCATAGGTGCATTTTGCTTCCCTCACTCCCTTGTTCAGATTTGCTCTGGCTGTTCCGAGGGCTTCCCTGTCTCCACACCTGAAGACTGCATTCCTCCTCTAGTCAACCAGGGTTTCTGGCTGGCTCGTATGATGATGGTTTTGGTGACTGTCGCATCATCCACACATTTTGAGATGTAGCCCATCACTGCCTCTGTGTACTCCCACCAGGTTGATACACTGGTCTCAGTAGCCACCTCCTTGCATATGCTCCAGTCTGTGCTCTCAGAATGGTTGTTTTAACTTTTGGTCTCCCTCTAGTTATCAATGGTTTATATGCTGGTAGTAACAATATGTAGAGGTGGTCAGAGTTTCCCAGGTGTGGGTGAGGCACTGCCTTAAATGCCAGCTTAAGATTGCTGTATACCTTGTTCAGTGTGTTCTCACCCCTTGTTGCAAAGTCCACATATTGCAAATAGTGAGGCAGAACTATTTTCAAGTTGGCCTGATTAAAAGTCACCTGCCACTATATGAACACAGTCTGGATTCCTGTTTTATAGTTAATGTATAGCCTGGTAAATTGTGGTCATTGCCTCATTTGGATTAGTACTGGAAGGACTGTAGACAGCTGTGATGCAGATGCTGTTAAATTCCCTGGGTAAATAAAAGGGTCTGCATTTTCAGTAACAGAAACTCTAGATTATCTGAGCAGTGCAAGGATACTATCTCACAACTGGTACACCAGTTATTATTGATGTATATGCAGACCCCTCCCCCTCTGGACTTGCCACTGAGAGAATTTATTCTGTTTGCTCTAAAATGTGATAGCCCCTCCACATGGACTGCATTGTCATTAATGTTGGAGTTTAGCCAAGTTTCAGTAAAAATAAGCACACATTTCCTCACCTTGTTCTTCTGAGTAGATAATTCCAGCCTTAAATAGTCCATATTGCTTTCCAGTGATCGAACATTTGCCAGCAGAATGGATGGGAGTGCAGGCCTGTAGGGATTTGCTTTTAGCCTTGCAGTGATTCCAGCCCTAGTGATGTGTTCACACCTCTTGCATTTTCTTCTCTTACCATGATCCAGTAATGTTGTTTCTGTACATACCAGGCATTTTGTTCCAGGTTTAAGATCCCCAGCTCTTGTAACTCAAGAAGTGCTGTAGGCCTCACAGGCTCCGCAGACAGACGCTCATAAAACCCGTTACACAGCAGGCCTGAGGATCGAATTTCCAGAATAGTCTCTCTACTATAAATTAATGTTAGCAGTTTTCCCGGATTTACTTTTTTCTCTTTTTAGACATAGAATAGGACAAACGGACATTTACTTTCTGAGCTGAAGTAGCCACTGCTATATAGAGCACTGCCTTTTTTTTTTTTGTGTGGCAATTTTTCATTTGGCAATGAATGTTCCTGTTTGCCACCATGACATATACCATACTAATCGGCAACATGTAGGGTTATCAGCTATGAAAATATGAATATAATTATGAATAAGTGATTGATTTCTGTATTGTTCCATATCCTAGATTAACCAAATGATATGAAGATGGTTATTTTTTTGCAGTTTCTAATGTTATCTTTTATTAGATAAGTCACTTGGTTAAAGACAACAGGCCCAAAAAAAAAAAAACAAACAAAAAAAAAACACTCTGCACCATTAGGAGCTATTGGGTAAGAACTGGAAGTGTACATATTGGGTAAGAACTGGAAGTGTACAAAAGTGAAGTTATAGCCTTGAGTGAGTTGAGAGATTCATTTGAGTAAACAATCTTGTGCTTGGAGTATAACCTATGGCACTCGTGTTTTTGTACGCTTTACTTTTAGTTAGCCATATACCTGCAGACTGTCACGTTCCTTCCACTTTCATTTTTCTCATCCAGTTTCCACAGTTTTCCCTGCTATGATGCTGACTTCCTGTGCAGATAGTCTCATTAATTTTACTATTTAATTTTACTATTTCCCTATCTGTTGGCAAATCATTCTGCTTCAGCCACATCATCTTGCTTTTTATTGCAAGCAAGAGCATTCCTCATAATGCCTTATTGCCTCTTAGGGATCCCATAAAAAATGTCTATCTCTTGGCCCCCGATTGGTCTTTAGGGCTTTAATTACTTCAAATACATATTGCAGCTATTGCTTTATTTCAGCTAGTTTAGGACAATCCTAAAATACATGTAACCACATCCCCAACACCCTGTATAATGCCAACAGTCACTGTTCATCTTTGGAAATGTTTTGCTTCATTTTCCAAGCATGTGAAAATATTTATGTAGGCATTTCCAGGCAAATATGCTGAATTTTAGTAGTTTGGTCACCCTCCACAGAAAAGCGTAAATCACCTTCCAATATTATCCCCTAAAACAATGATATTGAAAATCTATAAGGCACTAAAGGAACCTCTGGATAAGAAATGTGAAAAAAAAATTGAACAGAAATTGGAAAGTTTTATTTTTTTTAATAATGAAGACTTGCCTTTTTCTCTGTTTCTGACAAATACAGTTTCTCTTGTTAATTGAACTTGCTGACATGCCACAGGCCATCACTAAATGAAACTGGAGTCCAAGTGCTGTAGTGGCCAAATGTTAAGTATTTACACCATTTGCCAAACCATGCTTTGTGTTCTAGTAGCATCTAGAGTGATTCTGCTATATCTGAAAGTTAATGATTTGGTTATTAAAACATGTCTGAGAATTACATACACTGTGATTTATCGTGAGCCTTTTACATATTTACAACTGCTTTTTAGTTAGCATCATCTTCAGCCTCTGCTGAAGCTGAAATGCGGCCCATTTGTACATGAGGGAAGCCACATATACTTAGTATTTACATGTTAAGCCTTTATCATTAGTTTTAACTTCCATTTTTTTCTGCTTAATAAGATGTAAGGAACATCCCCCTGTATTGTTGCATCCCCATCTGTTATGTTGACTATAAATTGTAGCCCATAAGCAATACTTGCTGAAGCCCTCAAGGACATGTCTGTAGTTGATGGTGTTGAGACATTTATTTGCCAAGAGATGTATTAAGTCAATAGTAGATAGTATTGTAGGTACCTACATCCAGTTTAATCTGCTAGAACCCTTGATTAATATAAAGTACCGAAAGTATCTGGGCAAAGAGCATAGTTATTAATACTACCAGTTGTCTAAATCTGGTGGTGGTGTTTGATGCATTTATAATCTATGCATATCTTAGTTATTAATACTACCAGTTGTCTAAATCTGGTGGTGGTGTTTGATGCATTTATAATCTATGCATATCTTTGTGCTGCTTCTTAACTGTTATAATGCGTTTCACCTTCTTGGTCTATATTTTGTTTGCATACAACTCAAGGTAGGCTAGCAGGGCGAAGTTTTTTACTAGCGTGGAGCGTTGTTCTGAAAGCTTTTTTGTGGTTCTAATGACTACTTGCTTGTTTTACTTTGTATGCCTCTTAGACTGTTTAAGTTAGGCAAATTGCCTGATTCCTTGTCTTCGGCATTATGTTCTTGGTTCAGTCACAGAAGCTTATGCAAATTCCTGAATCTCTTTACTTCTAGTTAAGAAGTAAATCTCTGGCATGTGGCAGATTGTTTTTATGGTTAAAACAATGTCTGTCTTCCTGTTAGTTAGCAGTGATTATCTTGCCTGTTAATGTCTACAGGTAAGCTAGCAGCTTCATCTTTTCTGAAAGCTTTCCAATAAAGCCCGATAGTTATGCAGTTAGTCCAATCCAAAAGTTAAAGGCATACACATGAAAAATAAGACTGGTCTTCTGAAGTTCAAAAATAGTTTTGAGTGGAAATTTAGTAAATCTGCAAGAAAATCAAATAATAAAGAAAGATAAATATTACTAAACAGGTCGACCAAATATTTATTTGCATAAAAGTGAGCTTCATAGTTAGCTGCGTTGTTAATGAACAATTAAAAATCCACAACAGATCTCGAATGCAGCTGAGAAACTTATTTTTTACCATGAAACCCAATAGTTTTTTCTCCCTTTAAAGAGTGACTGAGTTTATATGAGATGTAACATCCTATCACAAATGTCCACCAAATTAGGCCACAGCTTGTATTCCCCCTTTTAGGGAAGGGTTTTAAACTACACTACCATGGAAAACAATACAATCAAAATGGTTTATCTCAAAAAGCCCTTGTAAAACTTGACATGTCATTTTCCTTACTGAATGTGATTGGTTGAACTTTTCTTCATTTATCCCTGCTCCCATCTCTCCCTCCCTCTCCTACCAGGAAACATTAAGTCTAAAGTGTCCATTTTCTTATCAGAATTACTTTTAATTCCATTTTCCATTCCTTTTGCTAAGAACTTCTCTGCTTCATTCTTGCATTATATTGACATTTCTCATAACTCGTGGGTTTGTTTGGATATTACCCATAACCCTCTTTCTTTCCTGTGTTGTAGGCCCATTTCATTAAATTGTAAACACACAAGAAGGTGAATGGGAAATATTTCTAATATACCACTTGCTAAGTAATCCTACTGTAATTGTAACAAAGCAAAATTTTAGGTAATTGTATTAAGTGAGCACACAAGCACACCGTATTATAAGAAGACATTAGAGATTCTACACTTGTATGCAGAGACAATTAATGCAGGACCAAGATGTACAGAAATCTAGCAAGTAAAACTTGATCAGCAGTTTGACTCATAATAAAAACTGTGTTTATATTTTCTTTTCCCCCTGGACCTCACTGTTACTGGCCCAGACCCCCAGTACCCGATGTTCTCACTGGGTTTACTAACTACTATCCCCCTGGACTTGCTCCATATTTGCTGGAGCCAGTCATGGATCCTTAGGGAGTTTTGGGGGCTTTACTTGTCTGTGCTTCCATCTGGGGGGGATTTTTGTTTATGATCTACCGACTCAATTACCCTGCACACCACGCTCCTCGATTTCAGCTGAGGGCAACTACACTCTCTGGACCATGTCTTCCCTTATGGAGTGCATCAACAAGCACCCTCCCACCTGAGATGGGCATGCCATCCCATTCCTGCTTGCTCCATCAGTTGCCTGAGCCACTAATCAAAACCGGGTTATCCCTCTACAGCACTGGAGTGGCTCTGTACATGAATTTGTGGATCAGGAAAGTCTAACTTGAAACTAGCCAATTTTTGGTGGAGGACCAGGGAGAAATGCTCCAGATGCATGTCTTTGTAACATGGGAGGGAACCAGATCACCTGGAGGAAACCCACACAAATGCAGGGAGGACATACTGACTCTGCACAGGAGGCACACCAGCCAAAAATCAAACCAGAAAACCATTTGCTGTGAGGTGACGGCACAAACTGCTGCACCACTTCCTTATCCATTTTCTTGATAAAATGACACTGAAATTCATAAACATAATTAAACAGATATCATATTTACAGAACATTTGAGTTCATACGTTGACTTGCACAGCTTTCACATTAGGAAAAATTGCTAGCAGAAAGTGAAATGCTGGTAGAGCTTTTGGCTACTTTACATTGTGACACTTGAGCTTTGAAGTGCCATGGTGTACATCTTCCCTTCTGCCATAGTTTGTGTACGTTTCTTAATTAAAAAAAAAAAAAAAAAAAAAATGCATTTTTGAGGATCCACCCACAATTTTACTGCATCTCTCTGTGACATCACCATAAAATAGTGTGGCAGACCTACCATAGAATTTTTATATTACATAATGCACAGTATTTTTTTAGGGGCAGAAAGTATATTTGTAGTCTGAAAATGCATGCATGATGGTACATCCTCTAATATGGTTGTAACCAGACAAGCTATCCATACAATGATATTAAAAAAAAAAATCCCAAATAAAGACCATCCATGCATAAATATGGATTCCTTATAAAGAAAAGGGGATTCATTTACATGCAAGGCACTTCTTAAGAATATACAAAATCACCTTTGTGTGTGTAATTACAATTTTATATATATATATATATATATATATATATATATATATATATATATATATATACACTCCACATCCATTAAAACTACCACTAATGAGGCAAATTGCATGATTTAAGAATTAGTTTTAAAGGATGAGTTTCATTTAAGGCCCAAGCCTTTATCAGCTTGCAGCTCTAGAATCCATCTTGGCTCAAAGCATTCTGTCCTATTCACATCATCTCCTCTCAAATCAAAAGTTAGTAATTAGACCACAAATTTAAAAACCTGTCTAATACCTAAAGAACTGACAAGTTTAGCTAATGCAGTAGATGGTGTATTCTTCAATCAGATGTTCCAAAATATGTTCCTTAAAAGGCTGATAAGTCCTGCTAACATAAAAAAAATGGACAAGGCAGTACATACAGCCAAAAAGAACAAATCAATACTGCAATCAGCATAAAAGTTAAAATTTGTTAGTATCTGAATGCACACATTTAGGTGTAGATAATTGCAGTGCCTATAATTATATTTTATTATATGTGAAAGTGTCTTTGCATTTTGAAACTATATGACATTGTCTGTTATGTCTAATGTAATAGCCGTTGGGCTTATTACCCATACTTGTCTTCATTCACCATAAGTATAGACCAATTTGATTTAACAGTATTGCAAATTTTGCTAATATTGCTGGAATAAGTCAACACAACCATAGAGACCTCATTCATAGTTCCAGTTCTCAGTGCACTAGTTAATTCAGAAAAATAGGGCTTGTTGCTAGTAGTAAAGCCCACAAAGGTGAAACAGACTCCAGCAACTTGAATTACTTTTACTTTTATTAAATGCTAATCAAATATAATACGTTTTCGTCCACCACAGCAGACTTAAGACACACAGTGAAGGATTCATTGTGGAGTTATTTTCTGAAGAAGTCTGCTGTGGTGGATGAAAACTTATTATATTTGATTAGCATTTAATAAAAGTAATTCGAGCTGCTGGAGTCCCTGTTTCACCTTTGTGGGCTTTACTGGTTCTTTTTTTGGTGGATTTCCTCTAGTTTGTTTGCTTGTTGCTAGTAGTCCTAATGGACATAACTTCAGAAATGGTGTTATGAATCGCTTCTGCCATATAGCTTCTACTCGCATTGCATCCATCATTAAAAACCATAGAGAGAACATCATTAGTCAGCCTGACAGCACTGATGAACTGACCTTAAAATACATTCCTATAAACATGACAATGATGCATACTATACCTAGGGAGTATAACATTCTTGCATGATTTCTTGTACAGTGTTGTATCAACTGAACCATCAGTCCCTCATCCCTATGATGTTTGCGAAAGTGATCGTCACATAACGTTGTGTTGACAACTTATGGGAAATGTGATTTTTTTTTTTTTTTTCTCTACATATAACTCAAATGACTAGATGGAAAATGTGTTGTTGCACTATAGAAGCCACGTGCTTTGGTACATTAAGGTGAGGTCAGAAATGTAAGGAACACTTAAATGCCTTGGTGCTCTGGCTTTGTCTTTGGGGGTTATTTTCAGATTCAGTACTGGGTATGGAGTCTGAGTGTTGTGCTCACTTACACAGTAATGTGGGCTCTGTCACAATCTGTGTTCTGTATTTGGAGTCCCCTATTCAGGACAGTGGGTGTCTTCCTTCATTCTGCATCTTTTGCTCACTGTCTTTTGTAATACCTTCAATACGAAATGAAATACAACCAGCTTGTTACAGCTGGAAGCCACTTTGAAGGTTTTGGCCTTTGTTTATGTTTATCAGGAAGGCAATGTCAGATGCGCAACATATCCCACATACTTCTTTAGTGCAGAAGACTGGGTTCTATTCCCATACCATGGAGATGGGTTCCTGGTACTGCACTACAGCCTAATGGCATAATAAGTTGTGTCATCCTTCAGATGAGATGTTGGACAGAGGTCAAATCTGCCTGAATTTGTGTCAGTTCAGATAGATATAAAAGACCCCACAGCACCTGTCAAAAAGAGAAGGGATCCTTAGACACAACATAAGATTTACATATCTATATACATTACTACATACCAGCATTATTCTTTCATAATTGACTCCCACTACTCCTTTCACAACCATAATCTAATTTTTTGCAATATATTAGCCAAAATCCATTTCCCATTAAGCAAAATTTAATTTGATCTTTTGTTCTAAATAACCCTATGACCTAAAATTGTGTCCTGCTGATTTTTTTATAATATGCACAGATCATATTTACATCTTTGATGCTCTCCATTTTTTCTCTCATCTTTTTCCACCATGAAATAAAAACGCACTCAACTTTATTATATGGCATGTTCCCTTTTACCAATAACTTTATTACCAGTTTCCATAGGAAATCCTGACACACTAAACTTAGTACAACACTTCTCCCATACTATAATGGCTTTATTTCTTTTGGTAAATTTTCCCATGATTTTGCATAATAATGCTTTATTACATTATGCCACGTCCTATCAGTCTGTCATAATTTTTCATTTTTCATGTTAGTGTTTTTTCTTGATTTTTTTAAAATTTATTTATATTGATTTTTAAATCATTTATATATTCCCAAAAGTTTTTGTTCTTGTATTTAAGCATTTTCACTATTACTTTCTCATTTTTGTCTATACGAGTTTAAAGAAACAGAATAAACTGGATTTAATAACCACAATACATCTACATCTCATATCTCTTCATATCTATACAACAAATCTCTTTAACTGTGTTTAAGCTTGAAGACAATATGAAAAAAAAAACTTCATAATTTCTGGGATCATATAAACATTTGACATAAGTGCTATTTTTCCTATTAAAACACAATTCACCAGATAAGCCTTTTTCTTGAATGCTAATCTAGAAGTCCTTGACATAAGACAATAAGACAGCTCATAACTATATCATTTTACACAAATTTTGTACTTTTCAAAAGATTAATTAAAAAAAGCACCCCCTCTCATTTTCACCATATCACCCAAATCATTACTTTTATCTTTAGTTAAGGTCATTTCCATTTTCCTTAAACATCCATTCAAACATTTCCCTCCTCCATATTTTATTCTTAGCAACCAAAAATATATCACTACTTCCTTCTGCATCACATATCTAGCATCTTTCATTTTATAAGCTACTTTGCTCACTATCACATTCATTACTAATGCAAACAATATTCCACTCCTGGGACATTCTTGTCTTACTCCACACTTCATGCATATTGCTTTACTCTGGCAGTAGTTCCATAATACATTCATTGTTATTTTCATATGCTGACATACACTGTCTCCTAATTCTGTTACTTATTCCATATTGTTCCATAGCATCATGTTCTACTGTATCAAATGCTTTACTAATATCGCCTACAATAAGTTTTGCATCTTCCCTTTTACTTGTATCCACAACTTCTCAAACCACCAATAATTCCTGGCATCCCTTCCCTTTAATACAATATATACTTTCAATAATGTCATTCCATTCTCCTTTGTATTATCCTCATAAAAACTGTGTAATGTATTTAATGTGAAGTCTCCAATTGTTTTCATTTTCATCTATCTTGCATGTAAAATTAATATCTTGCTACATAATGCTTCATAAATCGAGCCATTCTTTCAAGCATTCATTCAAAACATTTAGAAAACTCTGCCATTCCCTTAATTTCTGTCATATACATTTCATACCATATACCATCTGTACCAGATATTGAATTAACATTATTTTCCTAAGTACTTAATCAAATTCACTAATAGTAATATTTTTTTCAAATTCTTCCTCAACATATTCTTTACATTTTCTCTTATTTTCTTTATCTTTCTACGTTTTACTAAAATAATTTCCTTTTGTGCTCTTTTTATCTCTCCTTTTATATTCCATTTCCCTCATTTAATATCCTCCTATACTATTTTATACAAATATGCAGACACCTAGTCCCTTCTGCCTTGTAATTAATATCTCTGCTTAAAAAGTAATCTATTTGTACATTTCCTTTTCTATATTAAAATACTCTTTTTGTAGTTGATCTCAATTCTCCAATACAGTTTTATACATCTTTCCTACTTAACTTCCCCTTCATTCTTTTACATCATCCTGCCAGTGGTGGGGGGGGGGGGGGGGGAGGGGGCGGTACTGACATTCACCATTCAGAACAATTTTTTATAAAAGTCCATGGTTGTACGGTCCCTCTAAAATGCCCATTCTCCAAATTTATCCCATAATTTCTCATTTTTATTTCCTTCCCCTTTTGTCTGTTAACTCCATCTGTTTGCTAAATGATCCAGTAAAACACTCTACTGTATCACCATCTACAACACCCATATGTTCTGATCCAATTGCCCTCAAGTCCATTGACTTTTATACCACACATCTAACTTAACATAATTTATCACTTGTAATTTTTTTAACATATTTCCCTTTCTTTTTATATTTTCACCTTAAATTACAATTGAGGTCTCCTGCCATAATACTTTTTTTTCTTAACTACTACGTGACTGAATATTTGATGAAACACAGATTCCTTTTCCTTGCCATTTGTATATGCAGGCAATGCTACTCTCCACTCAAATGCACAACAATTAACCTTCCCATCCTTACCAAAATTCTATATTTTCTTCTGTTTA
This sequence comes from Protopterus annectens, assembly GCF_019279795.1. Lineage (NCBI taxonomy): Eukaryota > Metazoa > Chordata > Ceratodontiformes > Protopteridae > Protopterus > Protopterus annectens. The sequence goes on along the minus strand of NC_056730.1, from coordinate 217,251,522 downwards.
CACAATTTAGCCTCTCCAGGACAACATTCAGTTCTTAAATTCCATATTTTTCCACCCCACAATTTTTGTTTGCAATCTCTCTACAAGTGTCAGGAATCTTCCATCGTCTTTGAGAATAGCATCTACATCACACTGGCACACCATTCCAGTATCCCTGTCCTTACTATATTAATGACTACTATTCACATTTACTGAAAGTTATTTCTGAAGTTTAAGGGATGTATATTAAATTTTAATTTTATTTTTATTCCTGCCCAGTGAAGTTTTTTTCTTGAGTTATGTCTACTATTCAACTATTCCTTGAGCCTCAGAATCAACTATTTTAATTTCCTGAAACGCATCTAAACTCCTCCTTAGCTTTCTTTTTAATATTTGGTGATGCATTTTTAAATTTTTCCTCACCCTTATCCTAGCACCTATCAATTTTTTTTCGTAACATCCTTTTACCTTCACAAACATCTGACGTAATCACTTGAAGTTCTTCATTTTCATCACTATCAGTACAGTCACCTTCTGAAGTATACTCTGTCATTACCTCATCCTCTATGTTAATACCTAGTCACCTTTCCCCCCTTACTTACTCATTACTTTCAGCCATACAATACTTTATCATTCTCAACATTGTATTGCTTATTCTTTTTACAAGTGAAACAAAATTGCCCTTCACTTTACATATTCTAACTTCCTTTTTTTTACTTCATCATGTGATTTTCTCCCTACATTGATTACATATTACTTTTGTACACTCTAAAGTTTTTTGGCTGCACCATATGCCTAGTTGTTTTACTACCATCCACACATACTTGATAAATGTTTTTTCGCATCTTTTAAATGTTATAAGAAAACATCCACTTCCTACCCACCATCCCAAATACTCCTCTCATCTATAACTTTCACAACCTCAGAAGCTGAATAACACACAAATGAAAAATAAAAACCTCTTAACTGAATATCATCGGTGCAAAATTGAATTAACTTTTTAGAGTCCCTTGCCTGAGAAATTGAAATCCATTCCATGGGTAAGTCCTTCTGTTTTCACAATTAAAAATTAAAAATCTTAAGTCTTTAGTCTCAAATGTTAAGTCACAAAATGTCTCTTCCCCCAAATAAATCAAGGAAGGTAACCCTAAATTGTCCCAAACAAAATATCTTTTTCTTCTCTCTTAACCGAAAAACTAATTTTACAGGGCCTTTTGCGCTTTCAACTACATTAGCATATCACTTTCCAGATTGCACTCCAACAGTGGCCTTATGTCCATCCAGCTCACTACTCATTTCTTTTTGGACAACTCCCTACTCATTCCGAGAACTTTTTTTTCCATCATATTCAACATAAAAATCTAAGACTCTTCCACAAGATTCTTTGTTCAATAAACCAACCAGTTTTCATCAGGCAGACCTCCAGAAACATCAGTTAACAACTTTTTCAAAATCCTGATATTTAAAGTCAGCTTGACCCTGACTATTTGTACTATCTACTCACTTTTCAACAGTTTTCTATCTGACTAACAGAACCACACTCGCCAACAGAGCAACTCATTCCCTTCATTACCGCACAGCTTCTTCTATCTGCCTCTATGCCAGGAAAAGACATAGGAAGTGCTGCAGTAAACACATTCCCCTACAACAAAAAGCAAGGAAAGTTCGACACCCTGGTCAAATTTTATCTAGAAGTACCACTTTGGGTATTCATGAAAAGAAGTTACTAGCTTAGTGGGATTAGTCTTTAACTTTTTTTTCTCACAGCCATACTTAAGTTGGAAGTCTTTCCTGACATGCTATGGAAAACTAATGCAGATGTCTGAACTGCTTTGCAATTGGATAAGCTCCATCATATCCAAAGTGTATTTTCTTTGCAGCATTACTTATGGTTCATAGGTTTCTTTTAAGCAACTGGTAGTTGGCTGCCATGTTGCAAGAGAAACATGACTGATGCATTTTTTGATGCATTATGAAAGCCATTGTCTAACAATATTCTGGTTATTTTTAAGCAGCATCCTACTTTCTATGCACACACACTCAACATCTAGTTTTGTCAACTATATTGACAATGTGTTGCTAGATTTAAACTAAACTATAAACATATGTATTTATATTATGTATAGAATCCCTCACTAAATGCATATACATCTGTAGATATAGGCTTATGGATATAGATGCATCACGTGTGTGTGCATGCATGTGCTTTAATAGTGTTATTTGGTTTCCATAGAATTACTCCCTTGTTCCTAAAAGGACACAACTTTTCTCCATTGAACTTCAAATCTTCTCTTGTGATTTGTATTCAGTTTCTCAAAGTTTAAAAGGCCAAGCTTCCATTACAAAGCATCATTCAATTGTCTTTCAGATCTGATTATGTATGCTTTCTTTTCAGCTTTTGCTGGAATATAATTTACAAGTTATTCAAAGGCAGTGAGATTTTTTCTGGTCTATATTATAAGATCGGTTGAAAACCTCAAACAACATATGGTCGACACCATATGGTCGATGTCTTCAAACATCGACCTTATAAAAAGACAAAAAAAAAAAAGTACCCTAATGGATTTAAGCAAGGAGGCAAGCCCTCCCCTGCACCCCCCATGCCCCCACTACTTAAATATACCAACTCCAAGACCGCACTATATTTCAGTAAACTGAAATCTCCTCTTAAGGAGATTTCCATTTACACGCTCGAGATTCTGAGCGTAAGCTATTCTCGTGTCAACAATGTCAGATTCGACATTGTTGGCTTTCGAGAATATAATATAGACCCAATTTTTTCAAACTTGGATAATTACATTTCCAGATGTGTTGCATTATGCTTTTTGCATACAGAGTTACTTTGCACAATCCTGATACAGGCATTCATGTACTGACCATCACACTGCATTAAATGCTTTATTTTTATTTGGTTTACATTTTTGATCAAATTAATGGGAATAGACATATATCCATAATTTTTGGAGGGGGCATGAGGTTTATTTGCATTTTGAAAACAAGTGTTAGAATTCATGAATTAAAAATAAAACTGCAGAGACACTGGTTAGGCTGTATTCATAGTCATGCTGTATATCGATTTAGCCATTGGAATATATATAAAACTCATCATTTTTTTACTATGTCTCTGCAGCTGCTTAAGAGATGGTAGATCAAACTCTTCTTCTTCAGTCTTTAAAATTCCAAGAATCCAGCAGAACAAGCTACAGTTTTATCTGACACCGTTCCGATTTTATAAAGATACTAGAAACACGGTAATTCTCTTTAACTTCCAGATTTCACAGACTGTTTAGCATGTTTACCTTAAAGTTTTATTTATTTAGGTGTTTGTTTTTGCAGGTTTTTATTTCCTGCTTTTTGAAAGCTATTCTAACTGAACATCTCGCAGACAAAATAAATAAAGCCTGTTCCTTTTCCAAGCAAGAAAATAGGTGAGTTGTTTATATAGGATATGGGGAAATTTTGAGCTTTTATATTGAAATTTTCCATTATTATCCTATACCTTTTTAACATGTCTATCCAAAATAAGTCCTCTTTTTCCATGTCAGTTCACAAGCACTTGACAATGCTGTTTTAAAGTAATCATGCTACTAGGGCACATTGCAGGAGAATTATGAAAATGGCTGATGATCTCTCTCGTTTTCTCATGATAAATATGTTTTAGCAGCTTACCTGTTGAAGCTTCTAGGAAAACCTGTCCTCATCTGCATCAGAATGCTTGGCATTATTTCACCTGGCTGTACAATATTACTAACACATTATTAAAGTTTACTTCAGATGTTCTATTTGCAAAAAGGGGCCATCTTCTCACTGATATTCTTATGGCTGATGAAGCAAAAGCATTCATTCTGATTTATCACTACCTGTTATTTGACAAACAATTTTTGGCCTACTTAATTTAGAAGAGTAATTTGACAGTCAGCAATCTCTTGTTTTGGAAGCCTTAGTAGTAATGGTCCTGCAGTTAAAGCCTAAAAAGTATCAGCTTTGTTATAAAGTGAATGTTTTTATAATGTTTGTATAAACCTACAATTGTTCTGGCATAATTTATATTGCATACAGCATGTTATATTCTGTATGTGCATAATCTACAGTCTATTGAATGTATTAAACCCCTGCTAACCACACAATCAAACTGTTCTCACCCATTAATATTTCCATTTTTGGGGGCATAAACAACTGAAAACTTATCGCATTGTATCTGATAGAAGCTCACCCCACTTCCAAGTTTAACCCAGCAGGCAGCAATGAACCAGAATGGTTCTAGTGGGAGAAAACTTGAAAATTTAAAACCTTGGTTAAAAATGCACAAGATGTCCACTGGAGGATATTTCACACTATGCAAACCTCTTTGACAAAGAAGAAAACAACTCAAATGTGTATTTCATTAACCAGTGTACACGACAAAATGCCAAATACATACATGACTGAGTTTTGTTATGTGGATCAGTTACAAGTCCTGTTACTTACCTTTATCACAAGTATAAATGTCTACATTCACTAGTAGGAGAGTGTCCAGCCTTATTGAGTTTCACTGCTATTTCTTATGCATGGAGGGCTGAATGGTGTTAAAATGAGGCTGCCAATGAAAAGAGGAAATTGTTCTGAGTGATTTTTTCAGATTAAAAAATATGGGCCATGGAAGGCAATGTCCTCTCCTTCGTCTCCCATATGTGTCAAACAGTAGGTACATACCACATAAACACTGGTTAGTTTTTGCTATTTAACATTTATCTACTTGTGTTCATTTTTGTAGGACTTGGCAGTGGCACTTTCAACATTTCTTAAATCCCAAGATTTTTAGCTATCTATTTTTAATATATTTATACAGTAAGATTTTATAGCTTCCTTTTATTAATTTGAATATATATTTATTCAATGAGATATCACCTACACAACAGAAAAAAAATAAAAATGAATGTCCTTCCTTTTCTTGGCAAAAAAAAAAAAAATCTCCCATTTCTCTCCTAGCCTGCCAGAGCTGTTATTTGGTGAAGGTGTCCTACTAGCCAAGCTAAAGTATGTATGGTTTTCATATTTTTGCCTCAGCCTCCACACAAACTTCCAAAAGAATCCAAACCATCTCTATCAGCTACTTCATTGCCAGCTCCACCCCAATAGAACATTACTGCCTTTATCTTGAATAAGTAAACTGGCACCCTGTTAAACATAAGGCCAACCTCCTCCTTGGTAATCAGTTGTTCAAACCATTGAAATGTCAGCCCTGTGTCTCACTTTCTGTAATGTACTTGGAAAATCAGTTGTTCAAACCATTGAAATGTCAGCCCTGTGTCTCACTTTCTGTAATGTACTTGGAAAACCTCCATCTGCACCCTTCATAGGATTTAGCACTCCTTCACTGTCAATCCCAAGATCCAAATTCCAGTCTACCAAGCATGCTTCATCCACAGCTCTTCCAATACTCTGTCACTCCATCTTTTTATCATAGATAATTCCAATATTCTAAACTTCAGAAAGAACTTTATCATTCTTCTTTATCTACCAACTGTGTGATCCTCTCCCCATAAAGCCCATGTAACCTAAAGCTCACCTTCAGTTCCCTCCTTAATCTTTCCAATTTTTCCTCCTGGTTGTTTACTAAAATTTCTTCCTTTCTTTTCTTCCTAGCTATACATTCCTGTTTATGCATTCCTCCTCTTTACATATGCTGACTTACACCCCACTTATTGTTAGTATACTTTGTGCACCACAGCATTGGTGGATATGTGCATACCTCTCAACCTCTTAGAGCAAGAAATCTGGACAAAGCCATAAATAATGGGAGTCAAAGGCCCAAAAATGGGGACAATTTTTAAATTGGTCTTACAAAGTTAGAAAGTTGGTAGCATAACAGGTTTTGCAATTAGCATGGCTTTTCCGAAGGTTATATAGTCTGAAACTCAAATGACTGTCATTATTTTCTGATGTCTATCTTTAATGATTTGCCACTGGTTTGACAGAAAAACTACAATTTTATGAAAAACAGAAATCTGGACAGTTGAGAGGTATGGATATGTGGCCTCAGTTCAAAAATGTAACATTATTGTGAGTTTCACTGCAATATGTTATATTGTTTGAGCAGATTTCATGGATGTTCCCTCTTTTCTCCACTGTGGCACAACCATGGAGTTCATATATATAATTTAGGAAATGTGGGATGTGACACCCAAATATAATTGGGGGTTATGTTATATGAGCGCTAGTAGGGGTATATTCTTGTTGTAGTTTGTGTGAGCTTGATGGTGTATACAAATATGCAGGTGATTTGTGGGCAAAGCTGCTCACATGGGGGAGTTCAGGAAGGGGTCTATATTACCAGATTGAAACTTTAGTTACTCTAATACCTTAAGATCGATCTAGTAATATCGAAATCCAAAAACCACGAACAACCAATTTCATACAGGCAAAGAATTCCCTTGGCCGTTATGCAGATTATGCCCTTTTGTCCAATGTATAGCAATCTCGGAACTGGTAAATTTAGTTAGGGGGTGTGGGTGGCACAGCTCCCCCCCAAATTGGTGGATGTGGGGGGGGGGGCAAAGCTCCCCTCTTGATTTTTGTTTAAAAGTTTTTTTTTCATATGGTCAATGGAATTCTTTCCCCGCGTGAAATCGGATGTTCGCGGTTTTTGATATTAACAGATTGATCTTTAGGTATTCGAGTAACTAATGTTTCGATCTGGTAATATAGACCCTGCAGGGATGCTTGCACCTGATTAGTTTTGTTTGACAGTGATATCTTTCATTATATTTTCAATAGGATGTTACTTGTTTTGCACTTGCAACTTTGTGTGTTTTATTTATTTATATTTACTGGGATTGTGCACTGATCAAGACTGACCAATTAGACTGACAAATTTCAGACTCAAACCATTTCATATATACAGAAATGTAAGAAGTAATTGAACAGTTCAGAGTAATTACATAGAAAAAATGTATATATGCATGCTAGTGAACAAGCATAGTGCAATTTACAAAGTGTAATGTACAAAAATATACATTACTTTCTAAAGTCTGACAATCTTCACTAAATCTTGAGAGAGGTGAAGAAACTTTGAAAGGAGCTAGATTACATGATATATCCTGCATTGACGCCAGAGCATTTGTCTTGGATGAAGTGTTTGAGTTACATTCTGAATTTGGAAAAAGTGTTGATTTCCTATGTTGCTAGGGAGAACTTGCCAAAAAGTAGGTGCATAAGAAAAGAAAGCATGTTCATTACTGTGGAGTTTGGTTCTAGAGGTAAAAAGAGCTGGTGTGACGTCCCTCAGGTTGTATGAGGAATTGTTTTAAGAAGTCGAGCTGCAAGGGGACTTAATGTGTGGAGATGAGTAGTTTGTAGAGTTAGGTAGGTTAGATTTTTTTAAATGGGTATCCATTTGGCTTTATCTTGGTTGATGCAGTAATGCTGACAGAGATAAATTTCTAATGAACTGGCAGATGTGGTTAGAGGTAGTGTGGCAATGTTTTTGGAGGCAGAAGTAAATATTTGGAGTCCGTATTCATGTTGAGAAAGTGAATCTCCTTTGCCAATGGCTTTTCTGGCGGCTGAATGTGACCTGATTGCTAAATGATGAAGTCATTAGCATAGAATCTAAGTGGGAGATGGGGGGGGGGGTGTCAAAAGAAGTCTATTAATGAATATTGAGAACAGGAGCTGGTAATAGGTTTAGATTCTGGTTAGAATGATCCTGTTTTAACTAAGTTTTCAAACCAGGGAGCGACATCTGGACAGATGCCAATTTCAATTAGTTTTGAAGAAGATAATGTCCTATGAGGTCAAATGCATTTGCTAGATCTATAAATAAATAGGAAACCTATAAAGGAGACCACCATCAACGTTTTGCAGGATGTCAGTTAGGGACCAAAATGCTGACCTATTACTTTGTCCAGGCCAGAATCTATGTTTTGGAAGAGAGCTGGTTGGGGATACAGAGTTGGGTGTAGACTTTCAAGACATTTCCCAGATTTGGGAGGATGGATATTGGATGGGAAATCCTTTGGGCTTGCTTTGGGAGGTTTTTAATTTGAGCCGTTTTCAAAAGTTGTAGCCTGATTTATGTGAGACTTGCTGAGAGGAAGACATAGGTGTGTCTGGAGTGACACATGAGCCAAGGGGTTTATGTTGTCATATCTTGGAGGTGTGTCACTGGAAGTAGAACAGAGACGACTCAGGGGCGTATGCATTTCCTGCGTTTTGTTCGGCTTAAGTTTAGACTGACTATATGCATATAAATAATCTGTGATAATCTGCAAATGGTCTGGAACCTGCAAAACCAAGAACAATTTAAATATTTGTATATTTTATATCACAACCCATTGTTGTCATCCTGATATGCACCTTTATCAAAAATTGATATGAAGTGCTATTTAGGCTAGTTAATAATAAAAAAAATGGATTATCGCTACTTATTTTGGAACCTGTATTTAAATAAAATAAAATGCAACAATCCCATAAATTTAGTATTTGAACCAACCAAATGGACAATTCCCATATCAGCGTATTTATAAACACATAAACAGTGGTGAATTGAAAGTACTCTTCATCACAAGGCGAATTATGTCATTTTCCCATAGTCGATCTAGGCTCTGATAGCAAACCTGTTACCATTTATAGTGACCATGGAAGCCACCAGGAAGAAAATGAGCATTTACTCACTGCCATAGCATGTTATATTTGTGCATTTCCTAAAACAAGCTCTGTATCTCAACAAAATAAATGCATTCCTTTTGTAAGAGGCTAGGAGTAGCTCATTGTGTGTGACCACTTTTAGGTCAACAGCAATTTGGATGACACAATCCCTTACCTTTCTTGCTCCGTGCGCTTGTATTACATGTGCTCTGTTCTAAATCGCATATGAATTCTGCCTTCTGAAGCAGCACCTTAATTACATGCCAACACAACTCAAGACCATATGATCTCTGCTGATGTCTCTCTTAGCATTTTACTTCTGAAGGACAACTCTTCTATCCCACCATGCTTCATAAATCTGCAGCTGTCTTACACATCTGCATACAGCTTGCTCCTTCACGCTGTTAACAAGTGCAGGGAGTTTTTTGTACTTCTGTTCAAGCCCATGTAAGACCACCCAAACTGACATTTAGTCAGGTCTTAAAGTCTTAACTTCACCACTTTTCCATAAGCATCTGTCTGCTCTTGCTATTCTGGTTGATAACTTCATGGTTACATCAGGCAGCCATTGCATTTTAAGGTGAAAATTTCTTTACTGGCCACAGAAATTGTACAAGGGTAGACAAAACCGATGTAAAATAATGCATAAATGAAGTTCGCAAAGTACATTGAACCGTAGTAACGTAATGGTTAAAGTCTCTTCCTCTCATATGCAAGTTACAGGATTCAGTCCTGAACTCTAGCCATTACCTCTGAGGAATTTGTCTGCTTTTTCTGTGTCTCTGTGGGACTCCTTCCAAAAATGTTCCAGGTTTTTCTACTTCATACTCTTCCAGGAACAGAGTTTATGGGCAGCAGCACGAACTCTAGATGGTATCTATTGGGGGAATTGTTGTACAGATCAAAGGCTTTGGGCATCAACTGTGGAGCATAGCATCCTGTAGTTAGAACACAGATCCCAGACTGAGTGGTGTGTCGGGGCTGAACACAGATCCCAGACTGAGTGGTGTGTCGGGGCTTGCCACATAATGGTATAAAAATATAGTTTTAGGGGATCCTGTTAATTAATACTGCTATCAAATACCCATGCCCATTTTTGGCAATAAGTGGGTTAAGGGCCCGGCCTACTACATTGACCTATGCTAATGTGGTGGTAGGATGGAGGTATATGGGATCCTATTTGGCCAGCACCTGTTTGCCATAAAGACCAGCATCCCAGGTCAAGAAGATATGGCCACTGGGTGTCTAGTTGTCCAGCATGGATTACATGAGATAACTCTCTTAAATGAAAGCCAGATGTAAAGCCAGTCAACCTGCCAAACATTAAACTAAGGATTACTACACTCCTCATAGGTTTGGCATAGTGCAGCTTGGAAGTGGATGTCATAATGGTATGTAGGAAGTTGGACATCATCTGCATCCATGAGACAGGATAGAAGGGCAATGCAGCAAAGCCACTTTGTTTAGATTCCAGAGTCCACTATTCTGGGAAAGGACAAACAAAAAATGGTGGGGTAATTGTGATGATGTAATCAGAATTAATGACAGACTCATGACATTCAAACTCCAATGTAAGGATATGGTTCTATTCATAATATCGGCCTATGCCCCACAGCAGGATTGTGATGGCAAGGAAAAAGTGCATTCAGGCAGCAGCTGCAGGAGTTTACTAAATAAAGCAAAACAGCATGAGTTTGGTGTTTATATTTGGGAACCTGAATCCACATATCGGGATGGAAAGAATAGGATAAAAGGGCTGCATTGGTCCACATGGGTGGGGCAACAGGAATAAAGAAGCCATTCAAGGATTCTGGTCTGGCAAATAGCTTGATAGTAGTCAACACGTGTTTCAGCAAGAGAAATGGTCAGAAATGGTATACAAGAGTTGCCAACATGGAGTTTAGGTATACTTTTTCCTAGTACAGAAAGGTCATTGGGGTAGAATTGGAAAGGTCATTGGGGTAGAATGGTTTCTACATCATTCCCAGTGAAACAGTTGGCCCAAAATGTGAATCATTCATGGTGCAATCCATTGCAATCCCTGATCAGAGAAAGCTTTAAGATCAACAGTCTATGCTGAAGACCTTCAAGCTGACTAGAAATAAATCACAAAGAATTCAAGGAAATACCCTGGGCTGTAACATCACTGGAAGAAGAGTAATTTGGTAGAATTGAAGAAGAATGATAGCACCTCAAAACAGCATGTGTGAGGACGGGTCTATATTAGAACATCGAAATTTCAGAACTTCAAATGTTCTAATATCGACCCTAATAAGCGAAAGCTGAAAATAGCGAAGTTTCAGAAAACCGAATTCTTTCCTAGGGGAAAGAATCCGGTTGTCTGTTCCTGTCGCTTCGCTATTTTCAGCACTGTGGTGGAAAGTTACAGGTCGGGTTCGGGTAAGTGTGTGATTTTGTGGAAGTGAGGGTGGGTTAGGTGGGTTAGGGTGCGGGTCAGGTAAGTGTGCGAATGTGTGGGTTAGGCTGGGGTAGGTGAGTTAGGGTGCGGGTGAGGTGTGTGCGTGATAGTGACAGACCTTAGGTTTAGGGTTTGGGTTAAAGTAAGTGGGTAGATAGTGGTGGTGTACGTACAGTTTAGTGTAGGGTTAGATGTAAGATTTTAGGTGTATGTGTGTGGATTGCTGTTTGTTTGGTGTGTTTGTGTTGTGTGTACGTGTTTTGGTACAGCAAATTTTTTCCCTAGGAAAAAATTTGCTGTTCTGAATTTTCGATTAGTTTTTGGTTACTAGAGGTCGATATTAGAACATTCAAAGTTCTGAAACTTCGATGTTCTAATATAGACCTGTGAGGACTATAGAGCAGATATGCAGCTGAGTCAGTTATTGAGATGATACGAAGGAAAGCTGATGGAAGCAAGAACTCCAGGAAGTCATCAAAAAGGAGGAAAGCAGAAAAAATGTGGGGGGAAGAAAAAGATGGACTAGGCTCAGAAAGGAATACAGGCTGGCTTGCAGAGCAGTTGCAATAGCAAAGATCAAGGAAGACAATCTACCAATTTTTAGAATGTGATTAAGCAGATGGCACAGTAAATATCAGTTTGTAAAGCGGACAGAATAATTGACAATAGACATCAGACTCCTTAAATGATGGCTGCAACAACTTTCTCACCAGTCCACAGGGAATCGAAGGCAGATGGAAGGAGTACTTTCAGTAGTCAAAAAAAAAAAAAAAAAAAGGCAGCCTTAGACGTTATGGAGGCAAGTCCCCTGTGCGCACTCTTGCTAACATTAACTATCTTTACAGATTTTCCTATTTGAGGGAGGGCAGAACATATGATGACATCATTGATGTGGCATTACAGGCAGGCTGAAGATCTTCAGCAAATGGTGAAGAAATATAAAACTAAATCATACTGGCGAAGCGAAGAGCACAGAAGAGAATTGTACTGCCAGCAAATAGGGGGAAATGAGAAAAATCTGAGAATCAAAATAGAAAGGAAATAGTGGAATAGATAGTGGAATAGATTAACAGCTTCAAGAATTTGGGAGAGGCGGTCCAGGAGAATAAAAGTCTGAATGTGGAGGTCAATGTAAGAATCGGGCTATAGCCACCTGGCAGTGTGTGTCGGGGGTAATGTATGACAGAAGAATGCCATAGAAGCTGAAAAGAAAGGTGTACAAACAGTGGTGAAGTAGTACTATTGTAAGATACAGAAGCCTGAGCAGTGAAGCAGAGAGCAGTTGAAGCTAGAAGTGAGAGATGAAGTGCTTGAGATGGAGGTTGAAGAATGCACACTGTGGGAAAGACAAAAAAAATAAGACATCCGAGCAGAAGCCCAAGTAGCTCCAGTTGCTAAGAAGGTCAGAGAGAACAGATTATGGTGGTCCAGGCACCTGTGTAGGAAAGCAGAAGATGATCTGCAGGTGATCATTCCAGGAAAGAGACCAAACAGGAAATGAGGGTGTCCAGCAAAGAGATAGTGGATTATGTGAAAACATACCTGCATTGTTTTTAATTGATTACTAAGGAGGAGGTTGGCCTTCTGGTTTAAAGCCTGTTGGCAGTTCGTGTGGCTGTCGAAGGTAGGAGAGTGGCACCAAATCAAGAGAGATGGTGACAGTTGATGTGCCACCCTCTCCCCATGTAGAAAATGGGGTGCAGGGGGAGGTGTATTGTGATGAAGGAAGGCAGTCTAGTACCTTGAGCCGTAGTGATTCAACTCTCAAGTTATTTTTCACATCATCTTAAGATGATACCTGGAGTTAAAGCACTTAATGCCATTTTTGTGCACCAGTGTGGTACTGGAGGACCTGTTGCACTGAACAATGCAAATGTTCTGTAGTACTCCTAAAATACATTCCTACTTCAAAGATTCATATACAGTGTAGTAATAAAGCAGTCCACAAATAAACTAGCATTCATTGTCTTTAACGTGATTGTTATGAAGTTACCACGTCATACTTGCTGTATTATTTACTGTACTGCTAGAATAATGCAGTTTGTCTGTAAAAATCCCATACTAAACTGCCATCACAGCACTAAGCCATTATTAATGATTCAGCATTTTTTTTGTAGTGAACAGGTTGGTTTATTTAACTTTAGGTTATTTCTCTGCTGACTAGTATTGCTAAAATAATATTGTCTTCCCATTTCAATTTGAAAAGGAAAACTTGAGCTATGACTGTCAATTTGCATCTCATTCAGCTTCCCAGCTACATGTGCATATGTCCTGCAAGACTGTATCTATTCTATTTTCACCTTTTATTTATGTATTTTAAGAATAAAACATTGTTTACACTTCTGTATGCATTATTCAGGAAAGCAAATTGGGTTAATTTTTTTCCGGATGTCTTTGATGCAGATGGCTTCCAGTAGAGGGCCCCGAAGACATATGTGAATGCTGTGAGACTGAAAGCTGTGAGGAAGTAACCAAGTTGCCTGGAAAAAATAATCTGCACAAGAATCATTCAAAGAGAGACTTGCATGGTAATACCAGCATAATGATTTGTGTGATTCTGTAACCCATAGTGAAGTCCCCGTTGCGATATGATTTCTATCTAGTGTTCAGCATCATGGCCAAACACTGCAACTTAAGATAATTAACTGGGGTAATACTAATATCGCTGTTTCTGTAGCATGTCTAAATCCTTCCTTTGCAACCAAAGCCTGATAAGCATTATCTGACACTGCTACAAAAACAAATCCGTTGCTTTCAATATTCTCCATTGCTTTGTAGTTCAACATAAAAGTGATGCATCATGATGTGGCAGATTTAGCAAGATGTACCCACAGCTTGATGCTGATCCTGAAATGTTATTCCTGGGGTGGGCCTCATTCAATTCATAATGGAAAATCTTCAAAGCTGTTTAAATTCCATTGTTGAGGAACTTTTCAGGATGATGTAAGGCATAACGCTTTTACTTTACATTCTCTCAAATGTTTCCCACCCCTTTGGATTACAATAAAACAATATAACTGCACACCTTAAAGTAAACAGTGAATCGCTGAACATGATATGCATAACTGCCTTGTTTGAGACTGGCATGCTCATCCTCTCCATGCTAGCACTGATGGGTGCCAGAGTCTATGAACCTTAGGGTAAAGCCCTAACAATGACCCAGACAACCTATGTGCCAATGGAACTGACTGAATATTTCTAATTTTGTTTTAAAATTGTTTCTTTAGCCTTGAAATGAATTCTGCAAAGGATTTGTAATGCTATAAACTAGAATATGTGGAAAGACCGAGTGTCATAGAATGACTGATATGAATCTGACTTCAGATTTTGCTATATGCATGTATGTATTTATTGGTAACTACTTTTGTCTCCTTTGCAGCTTTTGCCAACAGACCCATGTGACTTTCCCTGATTGCCGTCTACATACTCACTCCGACTCCTTGGGACTAACTCCAGTTAACCACACACTTGCAGAATATCACTCAATAATAAACTAGTTAACGAAGACAGAGTGCTAGAAAAACAGGAATACAGTTGTATTAAATGCCTTGTGGAATAAAGGTTTTGTTTCCAGTGTTGCTAACTGTGTTTTTATTTTTTAGCACTCTGTTTACTAGCTCCAATTAAGGGTTGGTGGCCAGTGAGGAATATAGTGTCCCTGGCCCACTTCATAACTGCTGCTGTAGAAGCATTTCCTCGGATACTCTAACTACTCTGTGCAGGTGTGCATGTAACACTGTGATGACTGAACAATGTGATGATTGAAAAATGGGTATCTGTGATGAATTTATCCTCATGCAAGGAGCTGATGTCAACAAACAACCCTGCCCCATCCCATGGTTGCACTATGCAACTGTTTTGTGCTGTCTGCCAAAATCTGTTTCATGTTGCCTGTGAGCATATGCTCCACCAATGCCAAGATGGGCACACCCATTCTGCCCAGTTAGGAACTCTGTGTCCAAGCCAGTAAAAGAGCCCAGGTTTGCAGGGGCTTAGACAAGGCTTTATTCCTTTATGCTGCTATGTTTGCTGGTATTTAGTTATACACATTTAAAGTGAAACACAATGCAGCTCTTTCATTGCAGTGAGTCTGTGCATGATTTGTCTCTACTGCTTTAGTATTGTTCTTGTGTGGCGTTTTAAATCTTAATAGTTGTGTTTAATGTGTAACAAATGCAGGCCAGTGATACTGTGGTCACTTGAACACAGTTTACTTTAAATGCATGCAGGAACAGATGCAAAAATTGCTGCATGTCCTGTTGTCACGGTAGTCCGTTATACCTATATGTGTTCAACACATAAATATATAAAATGTGATGGACAAATGGATTGTGTTGATAAATATCCTGGAGATGTTTTGTATATGCAAAACTGACAATATTGAGATGATCACATTTGCTAATGAGGGCTAAATGTATACCTCTCGACCTCATAATGCAAGAAATCTAGGCAAAGCCTAAAATAATTGGGAGGGTGCTGCAAAGGCCCAAAAATAATAGCAGTTTTTTAATATTGCTCTTGTACACTTAAAATTGCTAGAATAACAGGATTTGAATTGACATTTGTTTTGTAAAGGATATGAAGTCTGAATCTGAAATGTATTTGATTTAGTGACTTCAATCGAAAGTGATTTACCAAACAGCCACAAATTTTGAGGAATAGCCCTAAAATATGAGACAAAAATCTGGACGTTTTTGTGAAAATCTGAACACTTAAGAGGCATGGCTTCATGTATTAAGTAGAAAAGAATGCAAGGAGATGCACATCTAGGTACTGTGTGTAGAAAAAATAGTGATGCAAGGGTTGTATAAATTTTTTTTTAGTTCAGCAGGCTATGAGCTTCTTAAAACAATCCACTGAAAGTAAAATTTGCTGATCCCACCCCCCCCTCACTCAACAAGACTCCATCCTCACCAAAGCCATGCGTCGCCTAGTTAATCACCAAGCTGACCCCATCTTATGCTTTCACAGATCCTATTATTTCTGCTTCTCTAGCCAAACTGTACTAACCACTATTTCTCACATTTTGAGTCTAAACCATAGGGAAGCTCACAATCTAAAGATTATATTCTCTTTCCTCACTTTCAGAGCTCAGCTAAAAAAAAAAGTCACAAATTAGTCTGCAAGTACTTTAGTTAACCAGAGAACACTTCTCTATCTCACCTATACATCTACCTATTGACATCGTTCCATCCTCATACTCTATTAGGACATTGGCAACTGGAGTGTCCTACATCTGAGGAAAACCCTTGCAGCTATTGCTATTTAGTCTTAGTCCTACCTCTCCTTAACCGGATAGTTACTGCAATATTTCTCTAGCTAATTTTTATAATTTAATATTTGTAAGGCAGCATCTATAAACATAAGCTCGAAGCCTCTGGTCAGCATATATTTTTCCATAGTACATTCCTAGACAAATGTAAATAATTAAATTTTCATCAGCTGTCATAGCTACGATATGTAGAAGGGAGTTCTAGAACAGGTAATTATTGGAAAGCACCATCTCTGCAATTAGTACAGCATTTTGAGACTCCCCTTTACTTTTGATTCACATTTCTAAACCCGTGTATTGTTTGGAATTTCAAAGTTTGGGTCCCGTATAACAAAACAGTCTTTGGCAGAAAGTGTCGAACTTTGGGATAGAGGGTATGTCAATCTGTTTCAAATGAGCTCAGTTACAAAACTCTAATATAATTTACAGAAAAGTATAGTTTCCTCTACAGTTTTGCACATTTTTTACAACTTTGCTGCATGTTTTTCTGGGGAAACATTACATGTTTCATGTAGCTTTTAATTTTCCTGTTTGCTGAACACAATACTGCAGGCTTTACAAAGAACACAATTGCATTTACTTTAGCTTTGTATAGCTCCAGAGCCCCCGGCTTTGTGTTTTCTTCAAATAAATTGAACAAAAACAAAAAGGCACACACCTTTAGTTAACTCCTAGATTCATTTTCTAGAAAGACTATTAGTATCTGTGTTATGTGAGTAAAGCCCTTTAGCCTTTCACCAGACCTCTCACTGTTTGGCATATCTACATGGGTGTTCACCAGTTGGGTACACCCTGAATTTGCAGATTAACAGTGAACATGTGGCACCGTTACTTCATCCATTGATTTCTCTGACACTTATTGAGAGGGCCTTACACCAGATCCTGCTTTGATTTCTCCCGTAACCAACTGCAGATAATGAGAACTAGCATCTTTCACTCTGTCATGGTGGGTGTCATTACCTTAACATGGTATATGTTTTTCTCCTTACTTAATTCAACCATGTAGTTAATGTTCTTTACCTTTCTTACAACAGTAAAAGCATCCTCCCATGCTGCCTGCATCTTATCAATCTCTCTTGAGACAGCTGATAACTCAAAAAAACAAGCTCCCTGATGGAATCCCACCATCAATAGGTTGTATAACAAAAGGAAGAAATTCATGGCAAAAATTTGAGGTGCAATGTCTAGCAAGGTAAGAAAACCTTTGATAACCTAAACAAGCAACTGAGGGGGTTAACCTAGTCTATCAAAGCCAAATCAGATGTAGAATTATCCTCCCTGGCTGAGGACAATCACAACTTTTTCTTTGGCTATGTCCATATCTACAAAGGCAATACACAGCAATGAACTGAATTATTTGCAAATGGTGCTATCTATACAGAGCCAGAAGATGCAGAAAGTCTCCTGTCTGAAAAATGTAGCTCCAGTTTTATCCTCTTCTCCCCATCAGATGCCCTTCAGGAAATACCCTTATCCATTCCTCACCCAACTATTCGTAGACAGCAGGCAGTCAAGGCACTCTCCAAGGCCTCAAGCACTGCATCAGCAAGTTGTAATAGTATCCCAGAATGCCTTGTTAATGCAATGAAACATGAATTATCAGGCCCACTAGAATCACTATTTAACCACAACCTCCAGATAGTCTTAAGACCAAATTAACAGTGGACTGGAATGGTGATCCTGTTACCATCCACAGACTAGAGGAGTTACTGATCCATAAGCCTGGGTTAGCCTGATATGCAAAGCTAATTTATGGATATTCTAAATGATGACATAGGTAACCTGCAAATACTGGACTCAATTCAGTTCAGATTTGTCAAGTGCAGTTCTTGTCTACTCAAACTCCTGGACATTTCCAAAAAGGTTCAGCAAAGCAATGGATGAGAGCAGAGTGTTACATACTGCCTACCTTCACCTGGTCAAGTCATTTGACACAGTACCCCACTCTGGCATTATGCAAAAGCTCACTAAACTACATATAAACCACTACATCACCCACTGGGTAGCCAGCTAGCTTAGAGACAGGACCCATGAAGCTAGAATAGGGGAATACATCTCCATAAATAGACCTGTTAGTTGGGTGCTTCACAGTTCCGTGCTGGGGTTGCTCCTGTTTGGCATGTGGTTCTCTTAGGTCAAGGGCCTCTGGTTGACATGGATGGGAAGCCTGTTCTATAGTAGGCAGACCCTCAGACATATAGCAGAGTTCATTCCTATATTTATTCAAGTGAAACTTGGATCAGTAGATAGGAAATCATAAAGATACCCCTGATATGGCACCTATTTCATTTGGAGAGAGGAAGCTGGTAAATTCTCTGCTTTTCATGCCCAAGCATATATACCTTTGACAAAAAACTTGAATGAATACCTATCAAATTTTGAAGAACCCAAGATAAACTGTGCAGAAACACGGAGACACTGGCAAGTAAAGCCAACAGCAATTTATTATAGTTGTAAGCGCTTTCACACCCTTCGGTGCTTCATCAGACAATGTTATAAAAATAAAGGACACATTAAATACATCCATATAAATTCAAATGGACCAATAAAAATCCACATATTAAGACTTCATTAAATTTAAAGGAATACATGTATACTGCAATAAAACTGCAGGATATCTAAACAATAAGTTAGTGCAATCTTTTAAGTGCTGGCTTAATACAGTATCATTAAGGCCGGAGCCTAAATGTGCTCCAAATCTAAATATCCATTTCATTTCAGCTGTATCGGTGAGAGCATAAATATCTCCTAGCCTTATATTACTGTATATCACTTGTAAAACCTGATATGAAAAGGAATGTGTTAAGCCTTCTGTCACAGAATGTTTAGCTAAAGCACTATACAGTAATCCTTTCTTACAATAAACATGATCCCTTATTCGCTCACAAAGCCTATTTGTTTTTCCAACATAAAATTTAGGACACGTTTTGCATTGAACCAAATATATAATATTCCTGGCGTTACAATTGGCCTGCACATTATACTTCCATAGCCGTTTGGTATGAGGGTGTACAAAGTGCCCACTCTCATTAATAAACTTGCAAACATTACAACCATTACATGTATCTCTAGATCTGGACTGTTGAAATTGCTTATTATTCAAGTAGCATAAAAGTTGTTTGAGTGTATTCTTTTTTTTATATACCATCCTTGGACGTGCACCTACTACTACTACAATCGCCTGATCTGTATGTAAAATGTGCCAGTTCTTGTATAGAACATTTCTAATGTGCTTAACATCCAAGCTATATGATAAAATAAACAGTACCCCTTGTGGATGCTTGTGATCCGATCTAGTTATATTATCACCTTTCGAAAAGATTCCCATGCAATGTGTCATTATTGCATGTCAAACTAGCTATTCTCAGTCTGTCCATGTACTACACTAGAAAAGACGTGTGGAGGATGCATACTTGTTCTATGCAAAATGAAGGGCAATAACAGTCTTCCTATGCAACTCAGTGTTGAAAACCCCTTCACTGCTAATAAAGATTTTAAAATCTAGAAACTCAGTGCTAGAATTAGAGAACTTGTGTAAACCATAGAAAAGTACTACTGGTGTTGAGATGTTTTATGAACCTCAATAAAGAAAACTCATAATTTCCCCACACAAAAAAGACATCATCCACAAAACGTCTGTAGAAAATGAGATCAACGCCCAAGACCTCACTGATGACATTGTGCTCCCATTCAGCCATAACTAAATTTGCATAGCTATTGGCACAGCTAGTTCCCATTGCAACACCCTTCTGTTGCCAGTAGTATGCTCCCTCAAACACGAATATATTATTCTCTAGAATAACTTCTAATAGCACAATAAATCTATATGTTCACTAAACAGGCCATCCCTATTAAAATAGTTTTTGATCATGTTAATGCCGTCAGCATTCGTAATGCACGTAAATAGAGCCTCAACATCTAAAGTCACCAAAATTGTAGATGGACAAGATAATTGACCGAATTTCAAATATAAATCATGCAAAAAATTTTCAGCATCTCTAAGAACTACATGATACCTGTCTAAAACAGGTCTCGGTTGTTTATCCACATAAATGGATAAAGGCTCAGTAAGCCATCCTGCAGACACTATTGGTCTTAAACTGTGAAGAATTTTTTTTTGTGAATTTTAGGTAAACCATACAACTTGGGAACAAGTGGAAATTCCACATTAAAATATGTGCATAGCTCACGCATAAGAGTCCCATGCAAAGACATTCATGCACACCCAAAAGGCCATTCTGTTGTATTTGTTCAGTAACACACAAGTCAACAAGTTAATAAATGGAAGAGTCATCTAACATCCTAAGCATTTGCTGTATGTAATAATCAACATTTAGCACCACAATAGGTCCCCCCTTATCCGCAGGCCTAATGACAATTGCACCATTACTTAGTATTTTTCTCAAAGCTTGACGTTCATCATGGCTCAGATTATCATGCATAACATGTTTCTGAGTATTAAAATACTTGTATAAATCATTCTCACAGGCTTTCACAAATACATCTATTGTGGATGAAAAATTAGGCATAAAACTACTTGGTTTAGAAAAAATGTTCTGAAGAGTATGTACACTCCCAAAAGTCATTCGTAAAGCTATATTCCTCTCAAACAATCTGAACTGTAGTAAAGTCTCAAATTTTTTTGGGAAGTGTGTCTAGGTTTAAAAAGCCCCTTTGCTCACTAGTAGTAGCTCAGTGATACAAATAACCTGTAAATTCAATTTTCTATCAATGCAGCACTAATCAAAAACAACATGACCAGTAGCTCAACCTTATGTTCTCTACATCATTTAACCTAGCTACCATCTCTTGAACTAGTCCTAACATTAGTTATCGGGAATATACTATCAGGAATGAAACTCTTTGGAAATGAATAAAAATATTTAAAAAAAAAGAATGAAACTCGCATCCCTTACAGCATACCACTTCTCAGCAAAATAAGCAAGACTTGCCAATGTCCTAGCAAACTTTTATTATACCATCTCATATGGGAGAAAATTCCACTGGCATTTCCATATATAGACCCATAGCTATCCATTCAGCACTATCCAAAATCTTAGAAAGATGTGGTCCTTATCAACTGCTGCAATATCTACTACACAATGACGTACTTTAGCCCACTCAGAATGGCTTCCATTTGAACAGTACATATACTACTTAATTGGTATTTCTCATCAGTCAAAGCAAGAATGAAGGTAAACTAGTCCTCTTCAAATTCTACAGCCAATATTTGCACTGTTGGGTGGTGTTTCATCTATTTTTCTTGCACTCCATAAAGCATTTGTCTTGGTTTCTCACCCATACTACACATACTCTCAAAACTCTACCTCACTACCAGTGCTGTAATGTGGTACAGTAGGTATCTTTCTGAGAGAACACATGCTAAGATGGCACAATGTTAATTTTTACCACCTTGTCCAGTAAAATGTGTCCCCCCAAGAATCCACATAAGTCCTCTACCATTAAATCTATAAAGAAATTTCTTGCCTCTGATCATTGATCCTCATATAATATACAGATGATTATAGCTCTTCTGTTTAGTCCCCACTGTTTATGAATTGCAGGACTTCACTCAACAATAGTACTCCAATTAAAACTGGTTACTGAAATTCCAGTTGCTGCCATGCCCAAACAAGGGAAAACAAGTGCTAGTCATTTTTATAACATACTCGCATGCAGACATTTCGCAATCTCATTATTACAAAACATCAAGCTAGACCTGTTGGGTGTTACTATAGAGGACATCTTGTAGCATTCAGTAAAGAAAATCTACCAGAAATTAGGGCTACTAACAGAGAATTTTTCTGACTATATCCTAACAAACCTACATGTCTTACCTGTCTTCATGGAACATCATTCTTAATTTAACCAACAGGAGCAATGATGTAACAAAGTAGAACCATTTGCAATTCATTTCCAAAATAGATTCTGCAGTGGCAGAGCCCTCATACACATCTATGGATGGAATTGTCTTGTCTACCTAAAACATGTCCATTTAAAAGTAACTCGTATAAGTCACCAAATATAAATTCTTAAACTTTCACAATGTTACTTGCCCCCCAAGAACCTTTCACTTAAAATACACCTCACCTGCAGTCTGCCCTTGATGGTAGTGTCAATTAAATCTCCAAGCTGTAACAATTTTCCTTCTGCACTCACACAACTGGAAAGCATGCCTTGAAACATAGCCTAAGAACACCTCTACTTGTGAAAATGCTTTATGCTGTCAACTGTGTGTTTAGAGCTTTTCTCCCTCTCAATAACCTGAGAGAAGTTGACTTTATGAGCGTACAGCACATGTATGCTGGTGACTTGGGCTATTATCAACATCTGCCATACTCAAGTTTCACACTAAAATTATGTAATGGTTAAAATACTTGCCTCCTAATAAATGTAACCATGTCTGCCTCAGTTCAATGCCTTTTATCAGAGACTGAAATGTATGAAGACTATTTTATGTTCATGCTTGCAAATTTTCATGGTAAGAAGCTGCCACCAGCCAGACCCATCTGGCACACCAAAGCTTTATTTACTCTTAAAGGGCAACTGATGCACATTATATAATGGTAGCTGTAGCAAAATAGTCACGGAATACAGTTTTATAAATTAATGAACAGCCAGAGATAAGCTTTTTAATATTGAATAATGACATTTTTGGAAAGAAATAATTAGGCAATGTACTTTGAAAATTAAATATAGAAAAAAATGTGTCAAACACACACAAATTGCCTGGTCCTTCCCTACCACTAGTTGAAGATGTATTGTAATATATCTAGCACCATCTTGTATAGTAATATAATAGATGTAAAAAGTAACAGCAGAATCAGTGAACATAACCATAATGCCTTTGGTCAGCAAGCTTCTTTTCCAGTCCATAAAGTCGACAACAAAAGCAAATACTGAATGCATCGCTTGAATCCCTGAAGAGGGAGTCCTGGAATAAATAATCATTGGCAGTTCTTCTGTCACTGATTCTTATGAAGTGCTCCCTCTTTCAACTTAAAAAATATACACATTTCTCTTCATATTTACATTTCCTACATGTACAGTTTTAAACATCACTCATTTCTTTAAAAACATGGCAACACAGCATTTGGAAGCAAGTGGAAAACTTGGAAAAAAAAACAATATTTTTCTGAGTCTGTCTGAAATGACTTTCGTTCAATGTTTTTATAAAATGATTTTTGATAAATATTGTATGTCAGTCTTTTTGCAAATTTACTGCATATTTATACTGAAAGGAATTCTAGATTTCAAACTCTGAATTTCAAATAATATTTAAAAATGTAGGTGTTATACAATTCTGAAAACCATTAAAGAGTACAGTTTAACACAGCTTTTTGATGGACTTTGATTTCTGAAGTTTTTTTGGCTCTTGGAGAATGTCCATGCAATTTGTAGTCAGACATTCTTACTGGTGAAATTTAAAAGAAAAAAACATTGATGAGTGAACATTAGAAGCTGTAATATACAACTGTAGTTCAGAACCATACATGAAATAGGTGCTTGTTGTTCCCCAGACCACTGTCCCCTCAATCCAAACTTGACCAAAAAAAGTTTGAGGACCAAAAAAAAAAGAGGTGGAATATGGAATGTCATGCAACTACATCAAGCTGCTTGCTACAGCTGCAAAAAGCTTAACTAGCTCATACTGAGTTTCTAACTTCAGTGACAAATATAGTATTGCCATTCATTTATGAAAAATGCAGGTATTGTCCTTGTGCCTATTCATTACTCCTCAAATACTTTACTGTGCTCTAGTACTGCAGCTGTTACTGAAAGTACACAGATAACCTTTGCACCTATTTAGTGTCGGTCTCTCTCCTCTGTCTGTCTCTCTGTCTCTCTCTCTCTGTCTCTCTCTAAATTTAAGAAAATTTGCCTCCTGGATTTGGTTGACTTGTTTGAATCCGTTACCAGGGCTGTGGATGAAGGTAAGGCTGCATACAGCCTACCTTGATCTGGCCAAGGGCTTTGATACCATTCCTCACTCAGGAATTATTGATGGTGTGTTGCAAATTGAGCCTACCTTGATCTGGCCAAGGGCTTTGATACCATTCCTCACTCAGGAATTATTGATGGTGTGTTGCAAATTGGTTCACAGATGGAATACAGTGTGAAAGTAGCAGACTCCAAGTCAGACTGCCAACCAGTCATGAGTGGAGTCCCACAGGGATTGGTCCTGGGTCCTCTCCTGTTCGGCATTTACCTCTTAGAAGTCCAGGCCAACACAAACGGACTCTAGCTCACCAAGTTTGCAGATGACTGCAAGCTGGGAGCCATTATTAACTCCTCAAGTGATGCAGACATCCTACAGAAAGGCATCACTAAGATCAATGACTGGCGATGAATCCACGGCCTTAAGCTTAATGCCAAAAAATGCATTTTCATTTCCTTTGTAAAAACTCAGTTCCCACTAATTACCACATCGATGGGAGGCAACACTGAAGGTGTTGTAAGCGATCTGGGGATGCTGGTTGACAACAACCTCTCCTTCGATCACAACATTGCCACTGTGGTCAGAAAGTCCTATGTGGCACATCTCATTACCAAGGGTTTTGTATCAAGGAAGAAAGAGGTCATCGTCTCTTTCTACTCTTCCCTCATTAGACCAATCGTAGAGTATAATCCCCCATTTGGCATGTACCTCACTAGACACCTGCAACAACTGGATAGGCCACAGAAGTACCTCATGAAGAGGATCCTGGCATTAAACACATCTCCTACATGGACAAACTCAAAAGGCTCCAGCTATTCTCTGTCTCATATCGCCTACTTTAGAAGTGATCTCTGCTTGACTTACAAAGCCATGTCTGATCCAGCTCTGTTGGGATAATCCCAACCCTCTGCAGCATGAACTCCAGAGACCTCAACCTCATTACCACAATCAACAGAATATGCTGAAGGAACAGGTTCCACACCCAGAGACTGCCCATGCTCTGGAATAGACTTCCCTCTCATACATGCCAAGCAGAGCACCTTGCTGTCCCTCTTCAAGAGAAATCTTGATGAGGAGATGGGTAATAGAAAGTTCACCCCAGGGATCACTCCAGTGGCTCTACTTGATAGATGCACTGGGACCGAACATTGGGTGACACAATGCCAAGGCACTTCTATGGGCAAGGCTTGTAAAGGCTCCAGGGGCATTAGCCTAATACACACCTATGAACCTAAAAAAATAAAAGAAAAAAATCTATCAATCAATATCAAAAATGTTATTACTAATTTCCCCCAGGAGGAGGTTAGCAGGAAACAGCAAAATTCACAAAGTTTCAAGTTAATGTGGGAATCTGCCGTGTTTATAGTCTTTACCAAGTGGAGTTCCCTTAGTCAAGGAATTATATGTAGTACTTGTATATACTCTAGTTTTAATAAGTATACAAGCCTGCAACAAATTTTTCATCATCTCAAAAGCACTTACAGGTAGTTTCTTCTAGTAGATACTCTTAGCATTGAATCTATCGTATCTTGTATAATAGTTAAGGTCTTCACCTCCCATGCACAAGGCACAAGGTTCGAGCCTGACCTTGGCCAATGCATGGTTTGAAGTGTCATGTTCTCCTTGTGTCTCTGTGGGGTTTTTTTCCACCTCCAGAAAACAGGCTGAGGATTTTTCCTTCTCTTTTTTTTTTTTTTTTTTTTTTTTTTTTTAATAATCATTTTTTATTATTTTTCACAACCATATTACAAATTCACACATTATATACAATATATACAAAATGCTTCCATTGGTTAATTTCACATATATATCAACCTCATGTATTGATCAAAGGTACAGCACTCACAATCAAAAGGAAAATAATAAAAAAAAAAAAATCCAACATTAACAAATCCAAGCCAACAATCTGTCTTTTCTGTACATTTTCTATATAATCTAAGGTTGATTTAGACTATATTCTGGTTCCCAGAAAAGTGGATAGTAACCTCTTAAGCCAAAATAATATTAAAATTTGCTCCCAGATTTTTATGTTGTTGATATTTTTCTTGTGATCACTAATTAACAGTTTATGCGCTAAGATGTGTTTTATTGCCAACAATCTGAAATTTTCCCACGATGTCTGGGCTGGGTTCAACCAATTTGTGGCTATATATAATTTCATTAATAGGCAAATATTCATAATTACAATTGTTTTTGATTTATTTAGATTCTCCGGGGGAATATGAAGAATCATAAACTTCCAAGAGAGTGTTGAATTTTGGTAACCCATTTTTTGTAACTGCAATTTTAATGAATTCCACCATTTATAAATGCACTTACAACTCCAGAACATGTGAAGCAAATCTGCTGTCTGATCAAAGCAATGTGGGCATATGGGTGAATTCTTCGCATCAAATTTGTGCAAAGTGAGACGAGTATAGTATGCATTGTTAAATATCATCAGCTGCGTAAATACCAATTTCTGAAGGGATACGGACTTTAATGTTAATTTAAATGCCTCCAATATCTTATTGTCATCTGGGAATATCAATTTCTCTCTCCAGTAACTCGATAAAAGAATATAATTATTATACTTCCTCTCTTTTATCAATTTATATGCTGCGGTTATATATTTTCTATCCTGCAACAGCGCTTCCCATAGATTACGAGAAATGATTAAATCTTCCTGTTTCATTTCAAAGTTGTTAAAATAGTTTATAACCAAGTCTTTTAGCTGTCTTACTATAATTAAATAGGAAACAGGGAGTTCTATTTCTTTTAAAATATCTTGTACTGGTACTCCTAGAAAAGGATATAAATCGAGTACAGTTAACTCCATGATTAAAGGGAATTTCTTTAGATCAATCAATTGACCACCAATTGTTAAATGTGGGTTCCTATGAAACGGTTGGAAAACCATCATATATTTTAATAAATTTAAGGAAGCGAAAAGAGTTTGAATTGCCGTCACATAACTTTTGATGTGCTCCATTAGCTTATATTTACTCATTGTCCAATTATTTAAAAAGGGTAATGCTTTAGCGTTGACTCCCACTTCATTTATATGCTTGTACATTAAGAGCACCCATTTGGGTGTCCATTTTCTATTATCACTATCGAAGTAAGATGTCTTTAAAATCCTATTGGCCTGAATCACTAAATAGTACATTTCGAAATCTGGTAATTCCAGCCCCCCCTTATTTTTTGGAGCCATCAATTTTTCATATGAAATTCTCGTCTTCCTAGGTTCCCAAAAAAATCTTCCCAATCTTATATGAAGCTGTTTGAAGAATGTTTTGGTAATTCTGAGTTGTGCAGCTCTAAAAATATATAACATTCTAGGAAGAACATTCATTCTTATGATAGCTGCTCTTGCCATCATCGGTAACTTCAATCTACTCCATCTTTCAAGATCCAATGTTATTTGATCTGTAGTTGACTTTACATTGTTAATAAAAAAATCTCTATTTTCAGTTGAGGACAATTCCCAGATATTTTATCTTTTCTTCCGTCAATACTTGTCCTATTAATGATAGCATTGAAAAAGGTGTGGGTGTCTTTAATGGGAATATTTTAGATTTTTTTAAATTTAGCTTGTAATTGGAAATTCTCTCAAAGATTTCTATTGCAGCTAATATTTTTTCAGTATCGGAAACAGGTGTGGTACAATAGATGTTTAAATCATCTGCATAGGCAGCCATCCTAACCTTTATACCATACAGTACAGGAGAATTATAAAAAACATTTTGCTTAAGGTGTAAAAATAAAGGCTCCAAGTAAAGATTAAATAAGATGGGAGATAATGGGCAGCCTTGTCGGGTACCATTTATGATTTTTATCCTATTCAAGCATTCGTGATTTTTAAATAAATTTGTGTATGCATTTCTATATAGTATCCTTAACATTGAGAACTCCTGCGGTATATTAAAATAAGGTAATGTATCAAATAAATAATCCAAATTAACCCTATCAAATGCTTTCTGAGCATCAATAATTAGGGCATACAAATTCAGGTTTTTATATTTCGCATAAGAGATTAAGGTATGGAGCGTTAAGGTATTATCCGTGGTATGCCTCCCATCCATAAACCCCGCCTGTTCCTCTGATATTATTGGGTTTATTACCTTTTTCAGCCTACTCACCAGAATGGATGTCATGATTTTCATGTCCATATTCAAAAGTGATATAGGCCTGTAATTATCAGGATTTTTGGAATCACCTTTCTCTTTTAATATCAGAACTGTCCTTGAGGCATTAAAATGAGGATCATTAATTCTATTTAGAGTGATATAATTAAAAGTCTGTCACAATACACTGCTCAAAATCTCACTAAAAGATTTGTAGAATTCGAGGTCAAACCATCTGGGCCTGGGGCTTTGTGAGGCTTCAGTTTCTTGATTGTTTCGACACCTCCTCAACTGTAATCGGTTTGATTAAATCTCTATGAAATTCCTTGTCAATATTAGGAAAGTGATTCTCTGTAAAAATCTTTTCTGTCTTTATCTTGCAAGAGTGTCTGCTTCTCACCATAAATCTGATTAAAAATTTTTTCAAAGGTCTTCATGATATCCGCCTTGTCAGTATATGTAGTATTGTTATAGTGTATTTCAGTAATTAATCGTGTTGATTTCATCTGGTTAATAATACGAGCTAATGCTTTCGAGGGGGTTTGAACATGATTTGCATATTTAACTAAATTTCTTTGTTCATAAAGTGACAAATTTCTATTATGAAGTAAAAATAGTTCTTTTTGACATCTTAATAGCTCAGTTTCTGTCTGTTCATTATATTTCCTCATCAAATCTTGGTCCAGTAATTGAATTTTAGTTTCTAAATCCAACTGAGTCTTCTTTTGTAATTTTTTATAATATGTAGCTTTTTGTATAAATAGTCCTCTTAGCTGCATTTTAGTTGTAGCCCATTCTATATCTATTGGGTGTCTATTTTGGGAAATATTATTTAATGACTGTTTAAGTATCTCCTTGAAAGTATCTCCTTGACTTCCATTAATATATCTTCCTTGGTTAGTAAATATGGGTTCAAGGACCAATTATATCCTCAAAGCCTCTTAGTATCCATATTACTACTGTTTAAGGTTAAAGTTATCTTTGAATGGTCTGAGAGTTGTCTGACTTGATTAGAAACACTAGGGTCAGCTGAGATCAACACCTCTGAAATTAAGAAAAAGTCAATTCTCGACCACATTTTATGGCAGGTTGAATAATAAGTAAAATTCTCTGCTTTCTCTTGTGAGTGTATGTGTTTAAAAGGGTCATAGAGTTTGAAATCCATTTTCAATTCTTTCAATGCTACCATTGCCTGTTTATTGAACGCTGAAGAAGCACCCAACTTGTCTAATTTAGGATCTTGATAAGAGTTCCAGTCACCTCCCAACACTATGTAGCAATTATTGTATGACTGTAAAATGGAATAGATTGAAGCTATGAAATGATGCTGATTAACATTAGGGGCATATACACATATTAGTACTATAGGTTTATCATAACATTTGGATGTGAGAAGGACCAAACACCATCTACCCTCCTGATCCATTTTCACATCCCCAATATCTCCCTGAAAGTGATTCTTAACTAAAATTGCCACCCCTGCACTATTTGTTGTTCCTTCCGCCGTCACAATCTTCCTAACCCATTTCTTATTCTTCACTGACTCCCACTGATCATTAGTCATATGCGTTTCTTGTAATAAAATACAACATGCTGATGATTTGAGAAACAAATGAAAAAACAGCTTTCTTTTTTTTCATGTTCTGGGGATTTTTCCTTCTCAAACTTGCCCAAGAATGGAGTTCTGGGCAGCAGCAGCACAAACTCTACATGGTGCTCTATAGGGTAAAAGTTGTATAAACCAACCACTTTGAACGTCTACTGTGGTGAGCAGCATCCTCATGATACGAGAACATAGATCACAGACTGCATACTGTAGCAGGGCTAACTTCTAAAACAAAATGATCTGGAACTACAGCCAAATCATCAGGCAAATGACTACATAGGACAGAACTTCTTTTTATACCTAAAACAAGTTCACTTGACTAAGACCACATGATTAAAAAAAAAAATACAGTTTTACATGGCTTGAGCTATTTTAAAGGAACACTCACTCAATTTGGTTGCATAGTTCCTTCAGTATAGGTTTCCTTAATATGTTTATATAAAGCATTAGCTTCAATACACCTGACTTGAGGCTTTTTTTTTTTTGGGGGGGGGGTAAACTCTTGGCTAGACTGGCCATTAGCCTAGTAACCTCCTATGATCCTACAAATGGTCTCCTATGTGCTCTTTGAGTTTCTAATTAGTTTTACCTGTATAGAAAGCATCACACATCTTACATTTTACCATACAAAATAGATCACATGTACCATATACCCTTAATATAAAATTATTTTTGCTCACTTGATGTGCAATGAAGTTAGCATACTTACAGTACATACATTTATTACAAGTATAAGTAAGTACCTTGCTTATTACATTTTAGACTATGTACAGTTTTGTTCTTTATTGCATAACAATTTTGGATTCAAGTCCAATAATTTAAAAAATAAGACGTCCATTTCCTATTTTAACAAGGGAAGTTGTTATATTATTGGCCAGTACTTGAGATGTATTTCTACAAGTTAGTATACATCTACAATTGTGTATAATTGATATTTCTCTGTTTCTGTTGGAAAATAATCTGAAAAAAAAAATAGATCTAATTTCTTGTGATCTCTTTTGTATAATTTTTTTGCTTGCCCTTGGCTATTTGTTGTTCACCATATCCTCTAGTTTTAAATTCTGTACCCATATTATTCATTTAAGTAGGCATTTCATTGCTTGTTTAGTCTAATAAAGCAAAGCAGATCCACAACCTGGAAGCTGGCTCTGGAAGCCCAAAATGAAAAGTTGATGAAATGCTGATATTCCTTCTTCCGCAAGGCAGAAAATGAAAGGCTGCAACTTGCATAAAACTTTCTTGCTTTAATAACAAACAAAAATCTCCTCAAGCGCTTTCGCTCAGCCTGGTGCTTGTTTAGTCTAGCTACTTGTATCATCAGTTTTTATAATAATAAAAATGAGGTGGATGCATATCAGTACGATTTAAATATTTATTTTTCTTTGCATCTTTCTTGTATATAAAGTAGTCTCCATCAAACCTTTTGTATTCTTTAATGCCTAAGAAGTCTATTTGAAATAAGTGTATTTTCTTAAATCTCAAAAAACTAGTGGTCGTGTGCATATACTCAAATTCATGTAATAAAACCAATGAGCCTTCCCATAACAAAAACAAATCTGCAATCTCTTGTAAATTAAGACGTTTCAATAATGCCGGCTATTTTGATCAGATAAAAAGACATTATTTAATACTATATTCAGTAATGCACATATATTTATATCTGCAGCCATGTGATGGTGTAAAATGTGGCTCTAGGTAATTCAGTCATGTTGACTAATGTCAATAAATAGTCATGAATATTTGTTTGTGATAAATGGGTTGAGGTCATGAACTACACCAGGGACCAGTGCTAATGGTGGGGAGGGGTGAATGTGCTCCTTTGGATCAGTGTGCGCCACCCTGGGTCAATAAGCCACTGGCCGCCTGGAATCTAGCTGTCCAGCTTGGGATACCTGGGATAGTTCTGTTGAGCGAAAGGGATGCAAGACTTTTATTCTGTGTAGACTTGCTGGCAAAGCGGAGCTCGAAGTGGATCATCTTATGTGTCCAGGATACAAGATGAAGAGGCATAGCAGCCAAAGACACTATTTATGATCCAGAGTCTACTAATCCTGGAGAGGACAGGCTAGAAATGGTTTGGGAGAGGCTTTGGAAAACAGTGAGGGGATGTCATCAGAATTAGTGACACTCCTGGCAATCAGACTCCAGTCTAATAAAGGGGAAGTTTATCTTCATATCAGTCTTAGCAGGGTTGTGATAGTGAGGAAAATAGTACATTCTGACAGCAGGACCTACTAGATAAAGCAGGACAACGTGAATTAGTGTCGCTAATGGGTGACCTGAATATACACATCAGGACAGACAAAAGAGGCCATTCTAGACTGTTTGGCAAATTGCTTGATAGTAGTCAGCACATGGTTCCAAAAGAGCGTGAGCCACAAGAGCAAATACAAGAGTGGCCAACATCCCACTCTGACGAACTTCCTTATATGAAGGAACAGGTACAGAGGTAGAATCGGCCATTTTAAAAACATCCCCATTGAAACAGTTGGCCCATGGCACAAATCACTGGTTGCCAGAATCAGCTGCAAGTATCAGTCAGAGAAGGCTGTAAGGTCAACAAAGACCTGGCTGATGACTTGGAAGTTTATTAATGTATTTATTTATTTTACATTTGTTAACCAGGCTAGTCTAACTGGATATAGGTTCATAGGTTCATACTAGGCTATCTGCCCGAGGGCATTTACAAGCCTAGCCCATCGTTTTGTGGCTTACGCCACCCCTTTAGTATGGGGAACTATACCCATTATTTTGCTGTGCCTCTGTCGAGCAGTGACACTGAGGTAATCCCTGGGGTATATCTGCGATCTCCCATCCATTGGTCAAGATTTCTCTTGAACAAGGCCAGCGAGGTGCTCTGCCTCACATGTACCGGGATTTTGTTCCACAGCATAGGGAGTCTTTGGGTGATGAATCTATCCCTCCAGCACGTCCTATTAATAGCCGTGTCAAGGTTTAAGTCTCCCGCCCTTGTGGCTCTGATGGATCTAGATTTTTGAGGTGAAGCATATTCATCAAATCTGGGTTTGACATGGCCTTGTATGTTAGGCAAAGGTCACCTCTGAGCAAGCGGTGGCGACTGAATAGAGCTGGAGTTCTTTCAGTCGGGCAGCATAGGACAGATTTTGAGACCCTTTATCCTTTTGGTGAGGAACTTTTGTGGCCTCTCCAGCTGCTGCAAGTGTCGGGTCAGATACATTCCGAATGGGGCATTGTACTCAATCATTGGTCTGATGAGTGATGAGTAAAGGGAGACTATGACCTCCCTTGATCTAGATGAGAATCCCTTCATGATAAGGTGGGCAATGTAGAAGGTCTTCCTAACTACTTTAGCTACATGGGTGTCGAATGACAGACTACTATCAACCTGGGTCCCCAGGTCCCTGATAACTTCTTCTGTGCTCAGTGGATTGCCACCTATTTGGTAGCTAGGGGTAACCTTGTTTTTCCCGAAGGGTATGACTATGCATTTTGGCATTTAACTTTAGGCCGTGGCTCTGGCACCAGTTATCTGTTTCTGTGAGACCCTTCTGAAGGATATCTGTGTCAGATGTGTTTTCTACTATGGCGCCCAGTTTGCAGTCATCTGCAAACTTTGTCAGCCATAACCCTCCTGTGTTTGCTTGTACTTCGGAAAAGTAGATGCCAAACAAGAGTGGGCCCAGGACTGAGCCCTGTGGGACACCACTTGTGACAGGCTTTGAGTCTGACATGGCGCCAGCAACTCTGACCCTGTGGGTTCTGTCACTCAGCCAGTTTGCAACCCATCTTGTGATGTATAGGTTGACATTTAAGCTGATGAGTTTTTCAATGATACCCGAGTGGGGTATTGTATCGAAGGCCTTAGCCAGATCGAGGTAGGCTGTATGGACTGCCTTTCCTCATCAATGGGTTTGGTGACTGTTTGAAAAAGTCAACCAAGTTTAAAAGGCATGATCTGCCTTTGACAAAGCCAAACTGGGTTGGATCCAAAGTCTGCAAATTCCCTATGTCTTTATTTATGAGGTCCATTATGATCCTCTCCATGGCTTTGCAGATAAGGCTTGTCAAGCTAATGGGCGGTAATTTCCAGGGTCGGTGGAGGCACCGCCTTTGTGAAGTGGTACCACAGTTGCAGTCGCCACTCCTGGGTGCGTATCCAGAGGTAAGACTATGATTAAACAGCTGTCCTAGCTGTGGGTTTAATTCCTCATTGCGTTCATGGAGCACACAGCCGGGGACACCATCAGGTCCCATGGATGCTGTGTTTTTTGCTTTGCAGTGAGCAGCTCTCACTTGGGCTGGAGATGTTTGGGGGCTGCAATCGTTTGGTATAGATATCTCTCCTTTTGGGGAGGGGAGTTTGCACTGAACCTGTCAGCCAGTATGTTGGCAATGTCTGTAGGATCAGTAATCTTCACATCATTTTGAACTAGCTCTGAGCATATCTGGGAGTTTCCTCCCAGGTTTCTAACATAGCTAAAGAAGGCCTTATGATTGTATTTTGAGTCTTTAGCTATTTTTCTCGAAAGTTGCTTTGGATGATTTTATGAGAGCTCTTAGTTTTGTACTTATAGTGATCAAGGGTGTCTTACCTTTTAAGGATTTTGCTCTATCTTGTAGTAGCTTCCTCCTTTTGTTGTAGAGTTTGTTTATGGCTGGGGTCCACCAGACTGGACGCTTGCCTTTGGTACAAAGAGTCTTTGTTTTGCTTGGGATTGCCTTATCCATGCAGTCCTGCAGGTGCTGGTAGAAGGCATTTGTAAGTGATTCAGCGGCTTGAGTACTGTTTTCCGCGCTCGGGGCCTTAAAGGAGACCACACTAGTCTTTAGAAGTGTGAAGTCGGCTTTTGAGAAGTTCTTTACTGTGGTCTTTTTATTTCAGGTGGGGGTGGGATGAGGACCTCCAGCGAGATTAGTTTGTGGTCTGATCTCACCAGTGAGGGGTACACCTCCGGTGTTGAACATTGTGCTCCCATGTTCGTGATGATGAGATCAAGTATGTTATCTCCTCTTGTGGGGATGGTGACTAGTTGTTCCATGGCATTTGAGTTTATGAATTCCAGGAACTTTTGGGCTAGGGTGTTTGGGCTTGAGTAGTGATCCCAGTCTATATTAGGGTAATTGAAGTCACCTAGTATGATGGTGTTTGGTGATACATTTATCCCTCTAGTGTTTTCAGGAAGGCCATGTGAGGTTCCTGAGTTTGTGAGGGTGGCCTGTAACATGCTACAATTTGCAGAGCAGTCTTGCCTATGGTTAATTGCACCTGGATGGTCTCCGATGCATCGTGCGTTGCCACCAGTCTTGAGGTGTGGGTGTCCTTGATGAATATGGATACCCCCCCCTCCTTTCTTGGTATTGGCCGGATTTTGGGGCGGAGCATGATATGAGGTAAAACCTGATAGCGCTGGGGTGCTCTCAGGAGCCTTGAACCAGGTTTCTGTCACAGCACAGACATCGATGTTCTCCATACTGAGAAGGGCCTTGAGTGCGTGCATTTTGAGATTTAGACTTCTGGCATTGAGCAGCATTACCCTTAGTTTTTTTCCTTTTTTGTGTTCTAGGGTGGTAGGTTTAGAATTTGAGCCTTGCCTAAAAAAGGCACTATGGGGGTGGCAAGAGCCTTTGCCAATATCCGGAATCCCAGGGGTGACAGGTGCAAGCCGTCCCTTGCGAAGCAGCATGGCTTGTCCAGCATGTCATCCCAGGCAGACAGACACTGGATCCCCTTTGAATGACACCAGTGTTTAAGCCAATTGTTAAAGCTGATCATCTTATCTCCGTATTGTGGCATCATTCTTGGTGAAGGTAGGATACTGCTCAAGGTCAGGGTCATACCTGCCTGGGCTACATAATCAGAGAGCTCCTCAATGTCTCTTTTCATGTAGTCCAAGGAGGTACGTCTCAGGTCGTTTACACCAGCGTGGACAATGACTGAGTCATATTTGTACCTGCTGTTGAGAGACCTGAGTGCTTGCGTTATGTGGCAGATTCTAGCGCCCGACAGGCAGCTTACTGTGACCTTCTCCTTACTCAGTCTGGTGGCGGGACGTCAGTGTGTCTGACTATGGAGTCACCAATGACTAGTGTGTCTGGCATTGTGTTTGGCCTTAAGGGCTGTGACTGTTTGACACTCTGACTGTGAGGTCTATGTGTTACAGGTGTTGTGTTCTGAGGTGGTGGTTGTTTGGGTGTCTGCTTTGGTGGCCTCTGCTGTTTTGGTAGATTTTTGATCAGAGCCTCCGAGTATGTCTTTGTGTGTTTATGTGTATGATTTGAGGTTGTAATGGTACTATGTGAGACTGGGTCTATAGTGTGTGTGGTAACCTTCTCCTCCTGACTGGTCTTGCCAGTCCTATGTTGAGAGAGCTCAGCCTCCAGTTTGGCCGTATAGTTGCATCTCTCGCATGTATTTGTGTTTTGTGGGAGGAGGAGAGGGTTGTCTGTGTACATGAGGCAATTGTAACATTGCCTCAATATTCCCAGGTTCACCAGCTGAGCAGGAGAGGACACTAGCAACTGATCCCTCGACATGCTAGAAGGAATAGACAAAAACTTTAAAAAGATTCCGGGGACGTGGGTGACCGAGAAATGGGGGTTGCCTTTTGGGCTACTATCTATGACAAGAGTGCCGTATCAAGGTAATAAGTACTGTAGGAGCAAGTGCTACGTTTAACAGATAGAGAATAGTCTACTTGGAGTCAAGTAGAGATGATCTTTTTAATTATAGGATCGCTGATTAGATCAGTAGTATAGTTCGAGGAAGGTAGTTTTAAGGAAAATTTGAAGAGTGGACTTTAGGTAGCCGAATAGTTTAAACCTGCTTAACCGGGCGCTGCCCTAGTGTGCAACGGTAGCAACTCCAGCTTCTTCATCGGGCTAAATCAGCGCTAAAGCGTGCTTTATAGCAGGGGACTGGAAAAGACAGGAAATGACCCAAAATGGCCAATAAACTACAAGTTACTGCCTTAAACCACTCCTCTGAGGACAAATGAAGGGGTTATGGAAATGACCCCTAGTGGCCAATAAAACTACAGTTTCAAGTCAGTAACCACCTCCATGGGGGCAGGAAGCTGCTCAATGTTAGTCACTGCCACTGATGAACACAGAGACCCTCCTTCAGCCCAAGCAAAAATGGCCTCACAGAAACTTTCAAACAGTTCAGGAACAGCAAGCCTGTAACTGAAATTTTTTAACTCTCAGAAAAGTGGGAAAAAGCAAGATTTTTTTTTTTGTTTTTGTTTTTTACAGAGATAGCAGAGGTTCACAAGTAATATCAAGTTATAACAGTGCAGTAAATGACCCCACACAAGAGTGCTAGGTCAAGGACAGAAAATATGCAAGTTTTAAGAAAAAAACGATTTAAAATTAAGTGCAAACAGGAAATTCAGCAAACAGCTTTTGGTTGTGCTCTAAATACAGCTACTAATACAGAAATCAAGTTTAACAAGCCAGAAAATGCTCAAGCTAGGCAGCTATGCAGAAAAACTTAGCAAATAAACAGAGAAAAAATACTTAAAATCTCAAAAGTGGCTCCCTTCTCTCAGCGTTTTTTCCTCTTGGAGGGTGCTTCACCAACGGCCAACAAGCCTGAAAAGACGCTCAAACCACGAGGCAACTAGGTTTTAAGAGAGGAAGATGAAGGAGTTATGGAAATGACCCCTAGTGGCCAATAAAACTACAGTTTCAAGTCAGTAACCACCTCCACGGGGGGCAGGGAAGCTGCTCAATGTTAGTCACTGCCACTGATGAACACAGAGACCCTCCTTCAGCCCATTTTCAGCAGAGGCCCGGGGAGAAAAGCTCCACATATAGACAAAAGAGATGCATCATGAAGTTGACCCAAGAGAAACCACAACAGTTCTAGGAATTACTCCGGGCTCTAGCACTTCAAGAAGAAGAGGAGGAAATAAGGGGAGTTTTTAAAAAAAAAAAAAAAAGCCAGCACCTAAAAACAGCATGTGTGAGGATTACAGAGCAGATATCTGGCTGAGCCAGGTATGGGAATAAAGCTCATTAGGAAAGCTGGTGGTGGAATGCAGAAGTCCAGGAAGTTATCAAACAAAAGGAGGAGTGTAGGAAAAGATGGACCAGGCTAGGAAGGAATACTGGTTGGATAACAGGCTAAGAAAGGAGTTGCAATAGCAAGGAACAAGGCATTGCAGGTATTCTGCCACTTCTGGAAAGTGACTTGATAAACAGTACAAAGAAACAATATGGGGTTGCAAGGCAAACACAGAACAACAGTCGATACCCTTCATAAGGGATGCCAGCAATGACCTGTTCACCAGTCCACAGAACATTACAGGGAGATGGAAGGAGAACTTCAGCAACATCTGAATGAAGAAAACCCTGCAGAAGCTGTACCTCAGGCAAAAGCCAAGGAGGAGCCCACCATAGAAGGAGTAAGAACAGCACTAAGAAAAATGGCTATGGAAAGCAATAGGCTCAGATGAGGTCACAGCAGGTATGATAAAGATGCTGGATCAGATGGGGAAGAAATGGCTTCTCAGTGTGGAGAGAGAGGCATATCCTGGATAACTAGATAAGCATACTAGTGCCAGTGTTCAAGAACAAATGGGATATTTCACAACTGTGAGCAGTACAGAAGTATCAAACTTGTCATGTTTCATGAAAGTTCTGGGAGATGAGCAGTTTGGATTCAGATTAGGATGCAGTACAACTGACCCACTGTTTGTGGTGAGATAGTTGAGAAGAAGCTAAAGATGATGAAAAATTCCATCTAGGCATTCCTTGACCTGGAGAAAGTATATGACAAAGTTACAAGGTCCCAAGTAAGCTGATTGTGGCAGTCCTGTGATGGTCTGAAGTCTCAAAGCCATTGGTAGAATTAGTGCAAGCTGTGTACATAGACCCAATGACTAATACAAACTGAGTTCAGCCTCAGAGTGGTTCCGAGTGGGAGTATGTGTGTAGGGTTCAGCTCAAGTCCATTGCTGTTCATTCTGGTGATGGACTACATTAGCACGTCAGTGTGCACAGAGCAACAAAGTTGCTGTATGCACATGATGTGGCATTACAGGCAAACTCTGAGCAGAAACTTCAGCAAAGGATAGGGACTGGAATGCAAAAGCTGAATGCAAATGGGAGGAAACTGAGTACAGATAAGACAGTTGTAATTGTAACAAATGGGAGAAATCAAAAAATAAAGCTGAGAATTAAGACAGAATGGAAAATAGTGAAACAGGTCATCAGCTTCAAGCATCTGGCAGGGGTGGTTGAGGAGAATGGAAGTCTAATGAGGAGGTAAAAACTAGAATTGGGCGATGAAATGCCTGAGATAGGTGGTAGGATGCACACTGTGGGGGACCCAAAGAAATGAGGACATAAAAGTAGATGCCAAAGTAGCTCCAATTACAGTAAAGGTTAAAGAGAACATATTACAGTGGTTTGGGCACATGCAGAAGAAAATCTGGTTAATAAGGTTTTCTTTATTGACCTTTGATTACTGGGAAAGTCTGACTGGGTAGGAGCCCATTTTAAGCAGAGGCCTGGGGGAGAAAACTCCCAAAGTATTATAAAACATTTTAAGAACAATTTTACAGTCTTTTAAAAATTATACAAAAAAAGTTGTTTTAATTATACCAAATTAGACATAATGTGAAAACATTTTTTTAAGAATAGATATACTATGCCAATTATTTAATTTGTGTCTTTTGGCTTTTCCCAGTTAGGGTTCGCCACAGTGGAACTCCGGTCCGCTAATGATTGGCAGAGTTTTACGTGCTGGCTTGCCGGGCCCAACGCACAACCTTCAATGAAGGAACGCCCGTTCATGCATGTCGCCACACAGAAGGCGCTCTAACTGAGAATCGAACGGGTGATGTCTAACTGTGAGGCGACCACGCTACCGCAGCACCACCACCTAGAAATTAACAGGAATTGCAATATGAAGTGAGAAAAAAGGCTTATGGTATATTTTGAGAGAGCTCCAGAGGAGAAACAATTGATAGAAGTAAGGAAATGTAGAAGGAAAGTAATAAAGATGTAAGGTGTATGAATATAGCAATAATCCACGCCTGGGTGTGGGTAATGCTGGATTTACCCACGGTCGGTGTGGTCTGGTCATGAGGCGCCCGAGTAACCAAACAAAGCCAACCGTGGGTAAATCCAGCATTACCCACACCCAGGCATGGGTTATTGCTATTATACAATGACCTTATTTAAGAAAAAAAATAATTTTCTTAAATAATGGCATTGTATAATGCCTCCTTGCTGCCCTTCCGCAGCTGTCTGGTATTCTGCGGCAGTTCTGATGTACTGCACATGCGTATGCCTACGCAGTACATCAGAGCTGTGGGCAAAAGCAATGGAGAAAGCAAGATCTCCGTTGCTTTTTACAAACTTTTTCGCTATGTTAAATAGGTTTAACATAGCGAGACATCTTTAAAAAAAAAGAATGCCGTTAAACCCATTTAACATAGCGAAACAGTTTGTAAAAAGCAACGGAGAAAGCAAGATCTCAGTTGCTTTTTACAAACTGTCTCGCTATGTTAAATGAGTTTATCATAGTGAGACAGCATTAAAAAAAGCAACTGAGAATGTCCGTTGCTTTATTTAATGCTGTCCTGCTATGTTAAACGAGTTTAACATAGTGAAGACAGTGTGAAGCAATGGAGATCATCTTGCGTTCTCCATTGCTGTAAAAAAAAAGAGTTATAGTACTGGAAAAAGTCCAGGCGACCGGACCTTTTTCCATTAATATAACTCTGATTTACAACGTGCACGCTGACCAATCAGCGTGCACGGTTTTTTGAATATTAGTGGGGGGTCATTGTATAATAGATATTTGCCCACAATTAGAGATATAGTTTATCCTGGTGTTGAGCAAGAACAGAGCCAGCTTTTGGAAAGGATTTTTAGAATGGATTTGAAGGACGGGGGGAGGGTATTGACCTGACTGATAGAGATGAGGAGGTGCTGGACAAACAGGAGTTTTTGGTCATCGAACTGTAATGATCAACTAGGAACATAGTTATGTAGAATGTTTAGTGCTGCACAAGCAGATGGTTTCTGGATAATTTTTTAGGTAGCAAGAAGCTGTGTATATCTTAGTAGATTGAGGGGGGTAGTTCTAACCAATTTAGGATTTTTAGTGTACACAGTGGTAAGTTCTAAAAGAGGTATTTGCTGCAAATTTAGCTACTCTATTCTAACATTGTTCAAGTTTTGATTTTTGTGATGCCTGAAGGATTGGAGCACCATAAAGAAGTGTAGAGAGAAGATAAGTAGTGGCAAGAGTAATTTCATTTGAGTGCGTACGAACAGTTTTGGCTCTATAAAACATCCCTAGTTTTTGATGGTTTCTTATGCAGTTTTATATATGCAGGTTGAACTTAAGGTTATCGTCCACTATCATGTCCAATAATTTGCTATGAAAAGTGACTTTAATGGTTGTATAGAGAGAGAGGAGTTTAAGTTTTGTTTTTCATGGGAAAGGAATTTGGGGAAAAAGTAGTGTTTTTTAGGGTTGAGGGTTACAAAGCCCATGTTTCAGTTGCTGTTAAAAGCTTCCCAAGTAATTTTTTTTGGAAATGTCACATTGTCAGATGTAAATGAGTGTGGAGTCATCTGTGTACTGTATTAGGAATGCCTGATACATGGAGGGTGTTGGTGAAAGGGTGTTGGTGAAAAAGTTAGTGTAGGGAAGAGTGATAGAGCCTTGTGGTACACTGGTGGTGACTGGGAAGTGTAGAGATAGGGTGAAGTGCCATTTTATGACTGATGCCTATTGGACAGGTAGCTTTTAAACCATAGAAGAGTGAGCTGAGGGAGACATAATGAGGACATTTGAAGTAGAAGTTTGCTGTGACAAACTGTTAGATTTTAGAAAAGTCTAGAAATAAGGAGAATACGAGTTTGCTGTTACCTCTAGCTTTATTGGATATATCTATTTAGGTCATAAGTGCAGTGTTAGTACTGTGGGAAGGATGGATGGAAGCCATGTTGTGTGGCGAATAGTTTAACAATTGTTTTTGAACACATTTTTCAAGTATTTTAGTGAGGGGGATAAGACTGCTATTGGTCTAAAGTTGGTAATGTGTGTTAAATTTGCTCCTTTTAGGAGAATTGGATAGACTGCAAGAAGGCAAGAAGAAATGTGGGCATCCAGCAAAGAGGTAGATGGGTTATGCAAAAGAAGACCTGTGACGGTCATGCATAAATATCAAAGAAGGCAGGACAGTGGCATTTAATAGGGAGAGATAAGTGAGATGACTCCCCAAACCCATGAAGATAAATGGAAAAATAGGATGGCTGTTGATTACTGAAAGCGGTCACCAGAACCAAAAACACTTTCCACATGAGAACTGACTGGTACACATGGTTATTAAGTATTAAAAATACATTTAAAGGCACACTCCTCGGACTCTTATTTTTGCCCCTTGTGAGTGGTGCTGCTCCTCCATTAATTGCAGACTTGTCAGCATTACATGCCTTCTCTGCAAAACCCTGGAATGTACTTTAAAATGACTCATGATATCAAAAATTTAGTCTTGACCCCCATCCATTTGGCTTTGTGATGAGTAGGTCCTGTCTATTTAAAATCTGGTTAACTTCTTGAAAAGGTCATAGAGGCTCTCTGGTGACTGTGGAGCATGCTGTGTATCTTGGCCAAGGCCTTTGACGCCATCCTTTAACAAGTTTAACTGGTATCAAGCAGAAACTAAATACTTAAAAAAAAAATGACCATACATCATAAGATAGAAATGCAGAACCCACACAACATGAATTGCCGGTACCTTATCAGAAAGTATGAAAGTGACCAGCAGTGTCCTTCAAGGCTCAGTGATGGGACCTCTACTTTTGATATCTAGTTTTCAGATCTCCAAAGAACCAAGCTCTCTGGTATTGTTGCCAAATCACCCAAACCCTCCAAAATGAACACTCCCTCCTAAACTCAAAACTAAAAGTGGATTCAAACTAAATGCTAAAAGGT
This sequence comes from Protopterus annectens, assembly GCF_019279795.1. Taxonomy (NCBI): domain Eukaryota; kingdom Metazoa; phylum Chordata; order Ceratodontiformes; family Protopteridae; genus Protopterus; species Protopterus annectens. The sequence goes on along the minus strand of NC_056730.1, from coordinate 217,208,633 downwards.
ATTGTAAAATTTTGGTAGATATCTCCTCCCTCTCATCATACTCTCAATACACCATTACACAATGAAAATGTAAATATGGACATTGGTACCTAAGTTGCCATTTCTGTGTCTATTGACCATTATGTGACAATGGTAACAAAGCCTTTTATTTAACCAAGATAATTGCTAAAGAAATATCATCAACGTCTAAAGAGGTAATCGCTCCCTGATCCTCAACACTGAGTACAATACCTACTTTGTGATGCTCACTAAGCATATCAAAGTCCCTGAGCTGTTACAGGCCAGACACGCTATCCTTTTATTTGGTATCTTACAGACTTTGAGGGGAAATGTCTGTCTCACTTACTGCATCATTGGAGACCCAATTGTATGGTCATCTTGTTTCTCCACAAGAATAATATCTCCACTAATTGAATCAATGCCTTAAATCTTCACCACACAAATAAAACATGGTGGATGGACACATTTAGAAAGTAGTGCTTCCCAAACAGTTGGACTAAATTTCTCCATGTTCAGTGTCGCTACTCACTTTACTGTCTTCCTTTAAACCAGATGACTGGATGGGTATTCACAAATGTACTCCGATATAGCCTCTGAATTTGTTGCATGTTGATGGAAATGTATCCTGTATTAATGTTGTCATAATAAGAAATTAAATTTGGCTGTTGCAGTGTAAATTGTGGACCAGTTTACATTTAGCCAGTTATTTGAAGGGGTTGATTTTAATTTTAGACATAATCCTAATGAGTTTTAGAACTGGTTGGAACTTTGTCTTAAAGTAAGATGTAGTTCTAAATAGTAAGTGGTTTGTTACCCTAGTGGTATGAATTTCTCATTCTGATAGTACTAAACCATTGTTAAGCAGTTGTTTTTTCTATGAATATTGGATGAAAGTTGGCGTCTCTTGATAAAAGATGTGATAAAATTAACAATTTCTCTGTCCATTTTTGAAGAATGCAGCAATCATCTATTGTATTAGTTGAGAGACTTGTATAGATGTGATGAAAAAAAACATTCTCATTTTACTATGTTGTATAAATGTTTATGGTTTTTATACTGAAATATTGCTGCATTATTTTTGTTTATTTTGTTGGAAATTTTCTCCTAGGAAATTTGCTGAAAGTTTTCTATCCAAATGGACTTCCCTGGTTAACAAATGCAGATTTTAAATTTAGCTGTCACACAAGACAGAGGCCTAAAAGTGCTACCAAAAGCTACAAATACTGCATTGATGTCTTCAGACAATATCCCTGGATGCATCTTAAATAGCATGAATCACAATTTAGTCACACCCCTATCAACACTGTTCAATCTCAGCCTCCATACAGGTTTAGTACCAAGCAAAGGAACAGCTACAGTGATATAAGGGAGGACTTTCCATGGATCCAGGCAATTACAGACCTATGCACCTGACCAGCCTTCTATGCAGAGCCATGGAAAGACTTAAGAACTAATCAAGACATAGAGAACCTTCAAACACTGGACTAGTCTGCTTGGATTCATCAAGGGCAGTTCATGCTTGCTCAGCCTGGTGGGTCTTCTTTGAAAATTTCACCATAGCTGTGGATAAAGGCAAAATGGTGCACACTAAATGCCTTGACCTGGGCAAAGTTTTGATACAATTCAGGTATAATAGAAAAGTTAAGTAGAGGGGAAAGAAAAACCTAGATCACCTGCTGGATTGCCTCCTGATTCACAGGGCACAGATAATGGAAGAGGGCTGTTACTTCCAGAAAGAGAGGAGTCACCAGTAGATACCCCCAAGATTCTGTGCTGGGATCTCTGCTGTTTGGCATGCACTGTTCTGAAGTAAACGCCAATCCTAAAGGACTGTGGCTGATTAAGTTTGCAGAGGACTGCAAAGCAGTCATTGGATCCTCAAATTACTTGGCTATCCTTTAGGAAGGTTTGTGAACTGGTGCCAAAATCATGGACTGAAACCAAATGCTAAAATGTGTATTATTGTATCCTTTAGGAAATCACCTTCCCCAGAGAACTACTACATTGACAATATGTCTATGAATTCACCCAGTTGTTGGGATTTGGAAACATATGTAGACAGTAACCTAACTTATGACCAGCATGTGTCTGTTGTAAGAAAGCCTTTCTATATTGCCCAGCTTCTAAACAAAGAAATGGTGTCTAGACCTAGGGATATTAGTCTCCCTTTATACAGCCCTCATTAGTCCAATTATTAAGTACAATGCCCCCTTTGGCATGTATCTGTCCAAACACATGCAAAAACTGGAACCCCCACAGAGATACCTTACTAAAAGGATACAAGGCCTAAACAACATGTCCTACATGGACCATCTCAAAATCATGTCACTATACTCTGTATCTATGTACTGTTAAGATGTGATCTGTGTCTGGTATGCAAGGTATCCTCTGACCCACTATGGATGGATTTACTGCACATCAGCAAGTCAAATGGCATTAGAAATATTCAGTCTAAGGATCTAAACCTCTTCTGCAACATCAACAGAACAGTTTGAAAGGACAGGTGTATCTTAGAGGATACCAATGCTGTGGAATAGACTACCTATCAACATAAAACAAAGTTTCTCCATTTTCAAGTTTATCTTAGATTATTGATTTGAAACAGAATATTTGCCCCATGACTTGCTCTTGTACTATTAATGGACACAGGGAGCACTTAAATGCTTTATTCCATGCATGGTTCCCCTCAAGTTATCTAAGGTATGAGCCCAATTATTCTCATCATGGGTAATCCATAATAATTGACCATGGGATGTGTAAGGCCAATCTAAAACTAAATGGGAGAGGTTATTTTAGCAATTTAGCAAAAAAAAAAAAAGGGAAATTTGCTATGAACCTATAAATAACTAAATACAATTCGGTTGCTGCTACCACTTTTGTGGAGTACTGCTGCAACCAGCTTTCCAATGATGACCATTTGCATTACAGGTATTCAGATGTGTTTTTGACAATCGGTGAACTGTATAGGGTATAGGTAATTTAGGACTTCCTAATGAAAGTTGGATGGACTCCTGTTTGCTTTACAAAATGGGGATTAAAATTGTTGGAAACACTGAAATGCAAAGTGTGTTAATTAAGAAATTGCACAAGCTTTTTACTGCAGCCTCACGCTCTCTGAAAATTTTAAATCTGAGAACATACTTTGGTTTGGGGATCACAAAGTTAATGTCTTCAGTCTTTAGTACAGTATCCTTGGAATCCAACGTTCATCAACTCTATCATTGGTCTAGTAAGGTTAAGTCTGGCAAACGTACTGTAAGAACAGATCTTGGACTTTGTAGCAGTGATATTAGTCTATACTTCACTTTTTTATGGATTTTTGCAAAACTTGGTTTTGTTTTAACATTGTATTTAGCAGTTTTGATACATTTCTTAATTTATTACAGTGATAAACTGTAAAGACAGTATTACAAAAAAGAAAATTTGCAATCTATGTTGAAATTGTTTTCATTTGATAAAAAAAAAGAAAACTGGTGTTTGACTCGTCTTTAAGAGATGAGTGGTTAGAGGGCATAGGCTAGCATGTACAAGAGGCATATTATTTTGGATACAGAATGTAAGAGTGATGCAGACCATGTGCTGTCGAGCAGTGAAAGACCATCTGAATGAGCATGTGCAAATTCCTATTATAGCAATTTTTGTTTGTACTGGCTGTCCAAGCAGCACACAGGATTATTGAAGCACATGCACACACTAACTGGCATTATGCTTTAATGCCAAATATAAAGCTCTGATGGCCTTTAGACACTGTTTGAAAGATGCATGTATCAACATTTAAGTAACGCTGAAAGCATATGCAAATCTTGTCCAATAGGAAATTCTAGCAAAAAAGCAGCAATTCCATCCCCACAATTATGTATAAAATAGTTTCAGATTAATTTTAAAACATCCGTTATTTGTAGCCAAAGATGAATGCACACAAGATCAGAATCCCTAAACTGCATTCATTAAAAAAATAAATAAACTGCCAAAAAAGTATTTCTTGCAGAGGAGCAGTCACTCATGTACACCCTAAACCTGTATATAATCTTAAGTCACAAAAGCTTTAAGAAAGGGATAACTGCCCCAGATGTTCATCATTGCTGGCACAACTCACTGGCAGTGATTTACCTCTGGGGGGAACTCAATTATTAGTGAGCTGAACCTAGGGCAATTGAATCTTGTGTTCAATCTTTGTCTGCCAGTAAGTTAATCAATTTAAAATGTGTACATCAAGTCCTCTATACCTACAGAGGGAACTTTTAATAGCGATGCAACAGAATTCCTCCACAATAGATTAGTATTAGACCTGCACATGTATCTTTCTGCAGAAATAATCATGCTGGATTAGTCTGCTCAATGTCATAGGTAACGCATGTATCTTCAACCTTGATTGACTGCATTAATTTTGTGTGTGTGGAGTAGGTGGGGGGGGGAGTAAATGCACTCATTTTGTTTGTGTGGAGTAATTACTGGGGGTTGGGAGGGGATTGTTTATAGAAAAGTTGTCTTTCTGAAGACATAGGACTGACTAATGAGGTAACTTCAATGGTAGCTCCACACTCTATTGCAAACACCCTGATTAAGGAAAACAGGAGACCAATGCTGTTATGGGTGAGGATATCTGGCATAGATGTGTACTTATGTGTTTGGGAATGTTTTTGTCCAGACCTTGGGGATAGGAGACAGTTATGTGAATTTTTAAAGCTGGTATCTAGAAAATTGAGACCGATCTCATTTCAGTATAGAAGGCAAAATGTTTGAAAGACTGTATTAAAAAAAAAAAAAAAAAGACTATATATATATATATATATATATATATATATATGTATATATATAAAAGCACTAGCTCTTGTTGATTGGTGAAAATTCTATTTTCATAGGATTTGAATGGATTGTTTGACAAGTTAAATATAGCTGGAAGTAGTATGTACATATGTCTTAATGCAGGAAGAGGTAAGTGGTTTGATATATATAGGGGAATCCTCGCTCATCAAAATGCTATGTTGAAGACCAAAGTTAAAGTTCAGATCTAAATGAATCATGCACTAGTACAAACAACAGTAACCTGAAGAATTGAAAGCTTGGAGGATGAAAACACCGCCGAAAGCAATATTGATGTAATGCTCCTCAAGTGTTTACTAATTTTTGGCTGATCACCATGATGATCCACGTTGTAGATGCAATAAACAGGAGTCTGGTATTATCCAAAAAGCTCTGTGTTTTCCTCCATGATAACATCTGGGATTTCATCAAAGTAAGCCAATTAAACACAACACTGTGTCCAAACGCCAGCCACAAAAAACTTTTACACAAACTGATCAAGCCTGTACAATGACATAGTTCAAAATGCTAAGCAATAAATTTGAGTTTAATTAATCTACTTGAACTGATAAGACTCTACATCATGATATTTAAGGTGTTAAAATGTTAACACTAATTGTTAATGTAGTGATGTATATGAAATAATGGGCAGGATTCACGAAGGCTTGCACGGAGTCTAAGAGTAGTGTAAGACTCCATGCAGCCTTCGCGATCCAGGAACAGCCCAAAGTCCATGTAAGAGACAAGCTAAAATGTCTCTTACATGGAGTGGGCGTGGATAAGCTAATCACCTCACTTGCAGCCGAATAGCATGCAAATGAGGATGATTAGCGATCCAGGAAGCCCAGAACAGCCCGTGTAAGAGCCGTTTTAGCTGCAGAAATGTACTCAGTTTACAACTGAGTACGTTTCTGCAAAAATGGAGCCATGTCAGCTCCAAATAAAGGGTGCATATGTGTCGGGCAGCATGCCAATGGCCAAATATGTGGCCATTGGCAGGGTAACCTGATGCAAATATATTAAAAATATAGCAAACAAGCTGCACTGTATAAAACATAAAAATGAAGGTTATAAACCCACAAATGTGGGTTTCATGCAATACATGGAATGTCAATGCAGGGACCAGCAGACCAAAACCAACATGGCCACCGTGTAGTGGTTGCTAAGGGGGGAAGCTGACTCTAAGACATGTAACTAAGCATTAGTAGGCAATCTGATGCAAATGAGTGTTAAGATACTGAATTCCACTGTCACATAGCAAATGAGCACATTCTGAGTAGTGTAAGAGTTACAGAAGGGGGAGGAACAGAGTAGGAGATAGGTGACATCACAGGGGGGAATGGTAGAAAGAAATGCAGTTCATTGGAGGTCAGAGTTACATGACAGATGTCAGACAGATATCATGGAAAGAGGTGTGCCACTAGATAAGCATGAGAAAGTCAAGAAATGGAAGGTGTACACTGTTGCCTACACCAAAGTTTCTTGCTGGGCGTGCATGCGCATGTGCGTGCGCCATGAAGCCTTGTAAGGCAGTGTGCGCGCGTGTAAGGCAGACTGAGCATGTGGGAGCATGTTGGGAGATGTTTAACACTGTTTGCATGGGTGTGCACGCGTTTTAATCTGAATAAGCAGATTCTGAACCGTGTAAGCATGTGTGCGTGCATGTAAGCCACTGTGAGCGTGTTTCTGCTGGTTTGCACACTGCTCCTCCCTGCGGAAATGGAGAGGAAAAAGGAAGCAACAGATTTAGTAGGAAGCTAGCAGGGAATACTGCTGGAGCTAGCAGGTGAAAACAATTAGAAGCAGGCAATTACACAGGCAGAATAGTAGCCCAGCCCAGCACTTAAAACTCTGCAAACAGCAGTGCAGGATGTTTCTCTCAAGAGACACTGCAAGACAGGAGTAAGCTATTAGAAGTGAAAACTGAAAAAGCTGAACTCAGAGCAGAAATGTTAGGGGCTGTCATAATGAGACATAGGTGACTTGCTGAGGGTGGTGACAATGCAGATGGTGCCAGACAACCCACAGTGAGGAGACGGAGAAGAGTGTACAGGCCCAGGGTCACCTACCACGGGTTACATGAGCTGGAGATAGTAGAGCGCTATAGAGTGGACAGAGACCTCCTGCAGCAAATAGTGGAGCTGTGCAGGCCACGCCTCACACACAGAACCAACAGAGGGGAACCCATCCCAGTGGAAACCAAGGTATGTGTTGGCCTAAGAATACTAGCAACAGGTGGCCTAAGAATACTAGCAGCAGGTACCTTCCAGAGACCAACTGGTGATATGATGGGGATATCACAGGCATCAGCCTCCAGGGTACTGCACCAGTTCCTGGATGCCATGTCAGCGATCATGTATATTTCCCCAATGCCCGTGAGGTATTGGCCAGCAATATGCGTCTCTTCCAGCAAATAGCAGAATACCCTGAGGTAGTGGGTGCAATAGACTGCACGCACATACGCATCAAAGCACCAGCTGGTGAGCAGGGTAGGGCATACATCAACCACAAGGGCTTCCCCTCAATCAACTGCCAGGTCGTGTGATGCCCAGGGCATAATAATGAATGTGTGTGCTGGCTGTCCTGGGAGCTAACATGATTCCCACATGGCATTTGACGCAGCTGTACCAGACATTTGCCAATGGGGACATTCTGCACTGACACCTAGTGGGGGATGCAGGTTATGCACTGGAGCCGTGGCTGATGACAACCATCAGAAATGCACACACACCTGAACAGGAACGCCATAATGAGGCACACGCACAAACACGTAATGTAATAGAGCGTGTGTTTGGGCTGCTCAAGTCACGGTTCCGGTGTCTGGACACATCTGGTGGAGCCTTGCAGTACACACCAACTACATGTACCCAAATTGTCATGGTATGTGCTATGCTACATAATATGATCTTGTGAAAACAGCTGCAGCAGGACCAGCATAGGGCCAGGCCAAACAGCCCCCCACCATTGCCAAGGCCATCACAGGCAGAGCGTGACTCTGAGGAGGAACAACCTGAGCCTGCCCCAGTAGGCAGAAGGAGGCGTGCCCAGTATGCCCTGGCCTTGGCAAAGAGGCAACGCATAGCACATACACTGGCTCAGTAGGATCCCTGGGAATGATACCCCCTCTGACTCATGCAAATAATAACATGGATGCCTACAATGACATGACCTCACAAACATGTACAGGGAAGTGTAATATGCGCATCCGACAGAGGCAGCCCTGCAGCACCACCTGAGGCATGATTGCCAAGTAATGTAACACCATGTATTATATGCACACCTGAGGACCCTGACTAACATCCTACCCTCACCAAGCATCATGCCACAATATGACAATGAGATGATCAAGTGCAATAATTGACTGAAGTATCGCAGTTAGTCAAAGGGGATCCAATGTGTGCCAGTCTGAGATGACATGCTGAGCATGACATGATGCTCCACCTGCTAGGACTGGCGTGCACCTATCAGTGCAGGCCGTATGGATACTGGCAAAGGCTGTTACCCACAGTGTGCCCTGAATAGGTAAGGCTCAAAACACAAACCTATCTCCATAGGTATCAGAAGGGATAAGAATAAGATAAGGGATAAGTTGAAACAGCAAGATGCATGCAGTCTAAACTCACCCAGTATGGAGAATGTTGATATCTGTGCTGTAACAGAAAACTGAGTCAAGGCTCACAACAGCACCCTAACACTACCAGGTTACACCTCATACTGTGCTGTACAGCCTCAAAACATGGAACAAGCTACAAAAGGAGGGTGACTAGCAAGAATTGTCAAGGATAACCACACCCCCATGTTGGTACCACAACAAGAAGCAGCATGGACTATCCATGGTAAAGTAACAGTGGCTAAAACTGCCCCCCAGTTTATAGCCTGCTACAGTCTACTGTCCCAACACCAGGAACTGCACCTGGCCTATGCTGGAATACATGAATATATCAAGTCCTCCAAACCACATTATATTGGGTGACTGAAAATATCCAGACATAGACTGGGAGCATTATAGTAGCTCCAACAGTGTAGGAGAAAAGTTCATAGAATCCATAAACCAAAAGGCCCAGGAACAACGTACCACTCCCACAAGAGGGGTAAGCATACTGGATGTGATAATCAGCAACATGGGTACTGGATGGCAAGATGAGAAGTGTATTGCTCACTGGTAAAACCAGACCATAGAGTAATCACACTGGATATACAAATCCTGACCACAGTCCCTGGCCAGAAAACCACAGTGGAAAACATGTGTAAAGCAATATTTGCACTCCTCCAAACTGATGTGGAATCCATTAAAGGTCCTGTGCAGGTGCAAAATATAGGCCACACCTCAGAACCTGTAATACAGCCATTCCATGAACACTGCCAGGAATGCTTGGATTATGCAATCCCAAATTAAAACAAGACACAATGCCATACATGCAGGCATCTGGCATGGTGGACACCAGCCATAACCAAACCATGCAAGAGAATGAGGAAGCTACTACATGATAGAGCAAACATGAAGTAATCACTGATCAGTAGTATGGCAATAAAATATGTCCACACATACAATCCACTAAGGCCAGCCACAACAAGTTGAATCTGTGAATCCTGAGGCAATGTTACACCTGCCCCAAGTACACAGACAGCCCCCAACTCCACCCAAGAAATACAAATATGTGTGAGAGATGCAACCATCTATCCAAACTGGAGGCTCAGCTCCCTCAACTCAGTACTCCCAAAACTAGTCAGGAGGAGAAGGTAACCACACACACACCACAAGCACAGCCCCACATAGACCTATCACAACTGCAAACCAAACACATAAACGCAGAAAAACATTCCCGGAGGCACAAATTACAAACACAGCACACCAACAGAGGCCTCTAAAGCAGACACTCAAACAACCTCCAAACATAGCACATGCAACACATAGTACACAAAGGTGGTGTGCCAAACAGTCACAGGCCAGAAGGAGAAACAACATGCCTGATAGAGTTGTAATAGGTGACTCCATAGTCAGACATACTGCTGTCCCGCACACCAGACTGGACAAGGGAAAGGGTACAGTAAGCTGCCTGTAGGCTGCCACAATACGCCACATAACAGAAGTATGCAGGTCACTCCAAAGCAAGTAGAAATATGATGCAGTCATAGTCCATGCTGGTGTGAATGACCTGAGATGCACCTCCCTAGACTACTTGAAAAGAGACATAGATGAGCTCTCTGATTATGTAGTCCAGGCAGGTATGGCACTCACCATTTGCAGCATCCTACCCTTACCAAGAATAATGCCACAGTACAAACACGGAATGATCAGTCATAGCAAGTGGCACACTTACTGGTGTCATTCCAAGGGGATACAATGTCTGTCTGCTTGGGATGTCATGCTTGACAAGCCACGCAGCTGTTCTTGGGATGGCTTGCACCTGTTACCCTGGGCGTCTGGATATTGGATAAGGCCTTTGCCACCTCCATGGAGCCTTTGTAGGCAAGGCTGAAAAGACTAACCCACCACCCTAGAAAACATAAGTGGAAAGAAACATAAGGGTAATGCTGACCAATGCCAGATGTGTAAACCCCAATATGCATGCTCCCAAGGCCATCCCCAGTATGGAGAACATCGATGTCTGTGCAGTGACAGAAACCTGCTGCAAGCCTCCTGACAGCACACCAGCACTACCAGGTTATACCACATATCATGTGTCATGGCCCCAAAACCTGGAACAAAACATAAAAAGAGGGTGAGTATCCATATTCAGCACAGACACCCATACATCCAGGTAACTGACAATGCACAAGGCATTGGAGTCCACCCATGTGCAACTAACTGTAAGCAAGACTGCTGTACAGTCTGTAGCATGCTACAGACCACACTCTCACACACAGGAACCCCACCCAGCCATCCTGAAGACACTGGACAGTATGAATGTCCCACCAAATACCAAACAAGGTACCACAAATTACCACATAGGTGGTAAATCATTATGTATGGAATGAGTAATCAGGGACCTAGGGACATAAGTGGACAGTAACCTGTTATATGACACTCACATTGCCAATGTGGCTAGGAAGACTGTCTACATTTGACACCGTATCAGGAAAGGATTCACATCTACGTCAACAGAGGTCATTGTGCCCCTATACTGTTCTCTTATCACACCCATAATCTAGTACAATGCCTCATATGGGATGTACCTTACCTGACACCTGCAGCAGTTAGAAAGACCTCAAAGGTACCTCACCAAGAGGATAAAGGGTCTCAAATATATGTCATATGCTGCCTGGCTGTAGACACCCCAGCTGAATGCAGTCACATACTGCCTACACAGAGGCATTGCATGCCTGTTGTAGAAGGCCATGCCCAACACAGGAGTAATGGACATGCTCCACCCCAGAAAACTCAAAGCCATCGGAGCTGTGAGAGATGTCAACCTCAACAAATAATGAAGTAGGATGTGCTGGTGGGACAGATACATAATCCAGAGGCTCCCACACCCTGGACCAGAATCCCACTCCATGTTAGGCAGAGCCCCTCACTGACACTCTTCAACAGGAATCTTGCCAAGTGGATGGATGATTGTAGAGTTACACTGGGGTCTTCACTGTGTCATGTCCAGACAGAGGCACAGCAAAGCAAATCATAAATGGCCATAATATTCACATAGCAAGGGGTGGCAAAAGCCACACACACTCTGGCTAGGCTAACAAATGCCCTAGGGTGGATAGCCTAGTATGAACCTATGAACCTATGAAGATACAAATTGTACAGGACACTAAGGATAATCCCAAGGCTTTCACAACTGATGGTAGGAACCGTGTTGGGAATTCACAGATATGCTCTGAATCACACAAATATCACAAACACACACATATTGCCAACATACATCCTGACAGGTGCAGTGCAAACACCCCCCCCCCCCAGAATTCAGAATATCTATCCCAGCAGACTGCTGGCCCCATGACATTGCAGATGCTGAGGTAACAGCCAGCATCTACAAAGCAAAATGCACAGCACCAATGGTATGAGATGGTGTCCTAGGCTGAGTGCAACATGGACTCCAAGATGAAAGGAATACCAAATTGCACTACTGCTCAATGTCAGCCTTACCACAGAATATGTACCCAAAGAGCAGTGTACAACAACAGTGGTCCTTCTCAACAAAGGTGTTGCCTGAATGGATACTGAAAACTACTACCCCAGAATCCTGAGAAGCTCAGTCTGCACAGCTATGGAAAGGATCAGCATGTATCACAGACATATATATTGGGGACCCACTGACACCGGACCCTACCCAGTGTGGCTTTCTTAAGTGCAGATCCTGCAACTAAACATGTTTAACTCAATTGAAACAATCATTAAGGTCATTGATGAGGGCAATGTGGTCCACACAGCGTAGCTGGACCTTGCAAAGGCTTCTATACAATACCCTATGTGTTCATTATAGATAAGCTCACCAGCTTAAATATAAACCCCTATGTCAGTAGAGGGGTTGCAAACCAGACCAAGGACAGAACAGACATGGTCAGACATGCTGCAGCCATGTCAGACTACAAACCAGATATAACTGGCATCCCACAAGGCTTGGTCCTGGGATCTCCCTCGTCTGGTATATATGTCCCATAGGTGCAGGCAAACATTGAAGGACTGTTTCTGAACATGTTTGCAGAGGACTACAAACTGCTCACCATATATGATCCACCAGCTGACACAAGCATCCCACAAGAGGGCCACATAGAAACAGACAACTGGTGCCATAGCCATGTCAGCAAGCTAATTGCAGAAAAGTGTATAGTCAACCTCCGTGGATATACATTGTGCCCACCAATTACCACATAGGTGTTAACCCATTATGTAGTTAACATGTAATGAGAGACCTGGGGACACAAGGTGATAGATATCCTGCATTGGACAAACATGTGCTGTAGTGTTTACAGAAACATACCAAATACCCACCTAATCATGAAGGTTGTCAGATCTAGATAAGGGGAGGTCATTGTGGCTCTGCAGTCATCCTTCATCAGCAGTACAATTGACTACAATAGCCCCTGTGGGATGTACCTCAGCAAACACCTCCATCAACCATAAAGTCCCCAACAGTACCTCACCAGGAGTATCAAAGAGCTTGCACAGATGCCATGTGTTGCCTGTGTTGCTGGTATCAATAAACATGCTGCACCTTGTACAATCTGAATGGCAGTGAGCTATGCACATGAGACCTGAACCCCAGCACTGACTTACATAGGACAAGCTGTACTGCATGATCCATAACACAGAAGCCACCCCCACCCATGAGTGAACTTCCAGTACAGGCTACCCATAGAGTCACTTATAAATTTTCCTCAATAGGAATCTTGATGAGTGGATGGGAGATGGTAGCTTTATCCTGGGTATCACTGTCATGTCACAGGTAGACAGATTCACAGTATACTAACCATGACATATGTCATGGCAAACTCCACTTACAATGTGTGTTGAAGGACAAACGCACTCTCCAACTAGCATTAGACATGGACTGGGGCACATCGCTAGTGTTTGCAAATGTACACTTATGTTGTGGAATACACTACCAATGTTGGACAAGCCTGGTTTAAGTAGTTCATATCTGAACAGAATGCAACATGGTCAGATGTACACAACTGGCCCCTAACCAGGCTGTTGTGCTCACTATCAAAATGTAAAGCAGTGATAGCACTAAAGCCCAGGATACTGTCCACCACAGTCAAAGTACTACCAGTACACTATACAGTACTACAGTGTTAGGTCAGTGTGAAAGGATGTTGACAACTGTATGCAAAGTATCCCATGCAAACACTGCAGGCACAGTATAATCCTGTTGTGTTCACACACAAAGCAGTTGTACAGTAACTACACAACATGACACACAACACACAACCATAAACGGGTGATATTTGTTGAAGTTCACACTCATCCACAAATGTGGTGGGCTGCAGAGTTCAACATATGGAATGCTCACACTGGGCATGCTCACACACTTTGATAAATGAGACATATGTCAGACAACATGCCATGGGAAGGCTGAACTGGGCATGCTCACACACTTAGGCCAAATCTCAGTTTAGCAGTTGGACACACATATCTGGTATTTTTACGTGTTATTCCAGGAACCAACCACATTATAGCAGTCTGCCCAGTGCACACAGTTAAATGACTACAGAGACATATGTGATATAGTGGATCCCTCCCATATGCAAACATCTTCCACAGATGCACAAGTTGTTCATACAAACAGGGAATGCTATGGCAATAAAGATGTGCAAACAGTCTATCAGCAACAAATAATGTGCATTTGACAATTAAACATATGGGTGTAGAGGTCAACACTAGGCTGTTTGTCCTAGGGAATGACAGCTTAGCCAGAGTGTGCTTGGCATCTGCCTCCCCACAGGATGCACATTCCCCTTTCTAAACACCGATGATGTCAGCACCCTATAAGTACAGCAGGAGAAAAGAAACCTCCCAGTAATGCAAATAGCACGCTCTGCTAATGCGTCCGTCACAAGTGTCATAACATAGTTAGGTAGGGGTTTGAATCCTGAAAATGTTCAGTGTGTGTGTAAGTCTGTGGGAGACAAATGTCCCTTTTGGCAACTGGGAAAACACACTACAGGATGCACATTCCCCTTTCTAAACACAGATGATGTCAGCACTCTATAAGTATAGCAGGAGAAGGAAAACCTCCCAGTAATGCGAATAGTGTTCTCTGCTAATGCATCCGTCTCAAGTGTTATAACATAGGTAGGGGTTTGAATCCTGTAAATGGCAAGTGTGTGTGTTTGGCTGAGGGGGGGTTAGTGTGTGTGCAATTGTGTGTGAGGGAAATGTCCCTTTTGGCAACTAGGAGAACAGACTACAGGATGCACATCTCCCTTTCTAAACACTGCTTATGTCAGCACCCTATAAGTACAGCAAGAGAAGGGGAAACCTCCCAGTAATGCGAATAGCAAGCTCTCCTAATGCATCCGTCTCAACTGTCATAACATAGGTAGGGGGTTGAATCCTGCAAATGGCAAGTGTGTGTTTTTGGCTGAGCGGGGTTAATGTGTGCGAGGGAAATGTCCCTTTTGGCAACTAGGAGAACAGACTACAGGATGCACATTCCCCTTTCTAAACACTGTTCAGCTGAAGGCCATGGCTCTGGCACAAGTTGTCTGTTTCTATGATGCCCCTTTGGAAGATGCTTGTGTCGGCTGGAGAGTCGATTATGGTAGCCAGTTCAGTCATCTGCATATTTGGTCAGCCACAGTCCGTCTGTGTTGGCCTGTACTTCCAATAAATATATACCAAACAAGAGAGGTCCCAGGACTGAGCCTTGTGGGACACAACTCTTAACTGGTTTGGAGTCTGGCATGGATCCAGCAATTCTAACTATGTGGGTTCTGTCCTTGAGCCACTGTGCAATCCATCTAGTGACATAGGGGCTTATATTTAAGCTGGTGAGCTTCTCTAGAATGCCCAAGTGGGGTATTGTTGTGAAGGCTTTTGCGAGGTCCAGGTAGGCTGTGTGAACCACCTTCCCCTCATCAATGGCCTTGGTGACTGTTTCAAAGAAATCAACCAGGTTAAACCTGGTAGTGCTGGTGTGCTCTCAGTAGCCCTGAACCAGGCATCTCTTACTGCACAGATATCGATGTTCTCCATGCCAAGGAGTTTTGGGTGCATGCATCTGGAGGTTTAGACTTCTGGCATTGGGTAGCATTACTCTTAGTTTCTTATCCCTTGTGATACCTATGAAGGTGGGTTTGTCATTTGAGCCTTGCCTAACATAGGCACTATGGGGGTAGCAAGAGCCTTTGCCAATATCCGAAAGCCCAGGGATGACAGGTGCAGGCCATCCCTAGCGAAGCAGGTAGTTCAACAGAAGATGAATATGTGAAGGTGTAGTGCCTGTGATTAGTTAGCAGTAGCATATATGACTGCTCATGTGGACACATGCCAGGTAAGTCATATGCACTGTGTCACAGGCAATGTACATGTGAACAGGACAAACAGTGACATCCTGTCAAGTGGGACATGGACATACATATAGTAAGCTATGCAGATGGCACTAGGAGTCCACAGAAGCTCTATAACTATGCATTGCAGGTGTGATCAGTATTCCAGGGTAATTGCAAGCAAACATGCATGCAAACAAAGCTACAGTAAACAGGGCTGCATGTAGTCCATTGTACAACAAACAAGCTGTACCACTTCCAGTAGGTAACACTGCAAATATGCAGGCACTATGCACATGTACATGGAAATACACGGGTCAGATGGCTAGGGTCCAGTCTCAGCTCACACAAGTGTACAGACCATGTACTGTCAGGATGTAAAATAACTGGATGGAAACCCATGTGCTCATACCTGCAGTAATACACATGTCAAATAACAGACACTGAGCCTTCACTCAGTGGTTCCATACTTAGTAGGATGTATGCTACCTGGCCTGCCACCAGAGTATCCCTGACATATATGGGGACTCAGTTAGTTTTGGGTGTTGGGGCTGTCTAGCATGGTATGAGATGTGAGCATGCAGTGCTAGGGTGCTCCTGTGTGTCCTGTACCAGTCATGCAGTACTGCACACATATCAACATCCTCAAACATCTGCATTGCAGAGGGCAGTGTGGGCAACATGCCACTTGTAATTTACATGTCCATCATTGCATATTACTACATTCATTACCTTATCCCCTGTGCTACCTATGTATGTAGCCTTCTTGACATCATTACCACCAGTATGCCAACATGTGCAGACGATACACTATGGTAATTACCATGGGTGTAGACAACAGTACATGACAATCACACACTTACTGCATCAGGCATGCTGTGATATACCCACAATTAATTCAGCACACAGTACTTTTAACAACATGATACTATTACTACACATCTATGTGGTCACCCTGTGCATCAGCAACATGTTAACCTGTACCTGCACAGTTGTTACAGATTGCAGGAGGTGGCACAGTTTCATCATATGCACAGGGTGTGAACTTGGTATGCCTGAGTCAGCCACCGATACCACCGATTGACATGTATGTGTGTTGGTGAGGGACAGCAGTAGAAGGTGGGGCAATGTTGATGCAGTGTGTGCGTGCATGCGGTAGCCCTAGGTGTTGTCAATTTGCATGTGTGTATGGATGCACACAGTTCCACCTCATGGCTGCCATATACTGGTGTTTGTGGACAGCCACAGACTGTACCTGCCAGGTCATATACAGATCAGTGTCTCTGGCCACGGACACGGTACCTGTGCCTTGCAGGGGTGCTACGGACCGTATCCAGTACCAACCCAGACTGGGTACTGTCATCAGAAGTAGGTGTTAATTGACTGGACACAGATCCCTGTTGGGCCTGGCCAGAGCCACGTGCACGTGGTCTCCTGGGGAGGTCTGATGACAGCACAGACCCAGCATTGCTGGGGCTGCTGCTGGCACTACGGGCAACGCAGCCCTGTTGTTGTCCTGACGACTGCCAGCTGCTGCTGTTGCTGGCATACGGCCACATCGACACCTCAGCCACCCACCATCATCCTGGCTCATGGACATGTAGTTGTGGAACCGGTCTAATATGTCCCCACAACGTCTGTCTATGACATCGGTGAAATCATGGATGGCAGCCGCAATGTCACGCATACTGTCAGTCATGGCTGTGCGACATGCTAGCTCCCTCAGACCCTGTCTGGTGTACCGTTCCATATGTGACTGTGCCTGCATGACAGCCCGAAACATAGCTGAGGTTGTAAGACCTCTGTGGGCACGTCTGACAGGGACAGTACGCCCACGGATGCTCCCACAAGAACCCCTGGACATTTGTCTGTGTGGTACCATCTCTGGGCTATGCCCATGGCTGCTGTGTGGGGAGGCATATGGCACAGATACCACATTACCCTGGTCAATGCCCACTGTATGCTGTCCATCACCTAGGGACATTGGTGACAAATGGTGTATTGGCAGGATAACTGTGCGCATTGATGGGGTCGACAGCTGTGTACTGTCAATCGGCTGACCAATGGTGGACCCTGGGATACCTTCCTGTGCCATTACACAGATGTCATCATTATCAGTACCCACGGCACCTGATTCAGGTTCCCTGCTACATGACACCAGAGCAGCACCAGAACCTGTGGGAGGGAAACAGGAAACACAGTTTACAATGTCTACACATTACCAGTGATGCACACGTGCACAGGTGCACACGTGCACACAGTTTCACACAATTGTACCATACTCAGTATGAGTGATATCAATGCACAGACACACCTAAATGCATACAAAGAGCACTACTAAGTGAGCCAAATAGTACTATTACTATCAAAACTATTACAGGAATTGTTAATACACACTCACCAGCATGGATAGGCTGCATTGCTGTTATACCAGAGGGACCTGCAGACATGAAGAAACTAATGTCAGTGGGCACAACTGTGCCATTGTTACTGAGTATGATACAGGTCAGTAGTACATCAGTCGCCTTTCACAGGTCAGCTGCTAATATTGAGGATATCACACTTGCACATTAAATACTATGGTGACAGCTACAAACCAAGGACACACCTCACACATGCATTAACTACCAGTGTACACAACAGTCAACTATACATATGGCATATTACCTGCACGTTCACTGTCTTGCTGCCAGTGGCTCCAGCCTCCATCATAATGCATGTCTGCTGCTGCTGTTGTTGCTGGTGGACTGGAGCCACTACACTCATGAGTAGTCCCTCCAGTCTGGTGAGTGGGGGATGTGTAGCCACCCCACCACCTGTGGCGACCTGTTGCCTGTGGATATCTGTCGCACGCTGATGGACATGTCTGATTAAATCACTGCAGTGATGTCGTACCTGCTCATATGTCCTATTATGCGTGCCTATGTCATTTACCCGACGGACAAGGTCTTGCCACAGTGCAGCCCTCTCCTGCTGATTCTGGCTGGTGCGGGAAAAGAGTATTGCATAATCCCGCACCAGGCTCTGGTGTATCTCCTCATCCTCAGCTGTGGAGTAAGTGGGATTCCGTGGGTGGGCCATGTACCTGAGAGAGAAAATAACCTGATATCAGCAATATATGTCAGCAGAATGTGGCACACATACTACACATGCTACTCGACTGTTATGATGCAACATATCTCACATATATAGCATCTGTCTGTCTATTGGTGGATACACATGTAAATGGCCAGGTATCTGTGCTCAGCCAGCAACTGTGCAACAGTATCTGATGCACTCCATATGACATACTACCAAACCCCAGCAGTTGAACACTGATTCAGGTCAAGAGCACCTCCTCACTCTGGGGGTTTGTATCTAGGTACTGTATGGCCTACATTATCAACTACTGTGAGCTGACCACACACTGATTGCCCTGGATATACATATCCCACCTCCACCACCAGCACAAACGACTATAGTGAATAACATTACAGATGCAAACTTTACACTTTGTAACAGTGACATGGTATCCTTTCAGCCCACTGGGCCAGTGGCAGATACAACCCACAATGCTGACCCCTACACAATTGCTTTCTACAGACATCTCCGAGAATGCATGGATCATGCAATCCCATATATGACCAAGACACTCTCCACAAAGGGACAGCATCATGTCTGGTGGACCCCAGCCATAGACAGATTGTATTACAGAAGATGGAAGCTACTGCAAGGCATAGTATAATTCCATAAAGGGAGGGCATGTCTGAGCAGCACTAGTAAGGATCTATTTTCCATCATACAAACATCCATGGGCAACTTTGAGAGCGAAATCGAGAGGGACACTACAGATAACCAGAATGCCTTCTTCAGTTATGTTAGCAACCTGGTCAGGATCCATCCTCTATGCCCATAGTTAGTACACAACAACAAATATTTCACTGACACCACAGATATTGAAAACATTGTGGCAGACAGGTTCAGTGCAGGTGTCACCCCGCCCTCTCCCCCAAAAAAAGACATAGTTATCCCAGCTGACTGTAACCTCCCTGTCATCACAGATGTCCAGGTGAGAGCCACCCTCAGGACAGCAGAATACACAACATGAATGGGACCTGATGGTATCCCCAGTTGCATGCTACATAAACTCTGATAGGAGCTAAACACACATATAGAAGTGCTATGTAACACTAGCCTGACTACAGGATATGTACCTGTACACTGGCGCACAGCAGCAGTGGTTCCACTCCAAGGAGGCACTTCAACATACCAAAAAACCCAAAAAATTTTCAACAAAAAAAAAATTTTTTCATTTTAACATTTTTTCCCAATTTAAAAATTTTTCCCCCCCCAAATTACAAATATGGCCCCATTGCCCCTTTTTGGGACTTTTCCAAGGCCCCAGCGGGGGTTTTTTTTCTTT